>NW_010181692.1:7951-22636 GCF_000695765.1 Mesitornis unicolor
CAGTCAAGCTTTGCATGCTGCACTCAATCAGTTCACAGATCTTTGGGATGCTCTAACATAATTACTTTGGTGGAAGAATGCCATATAAATTACTAATATGCTATTTGTCTTATGTCTGCTTCAAAAAAGTAGTGACAATCACACCTTGCTGGGCTGAGAAGCCTGCCTACACTATCATCAAGAACCAGCAGTCCTGAGAAAAACCTCTTCCTGACAATTTTTCTTAAAATCACACCACTTCTTAAGGTTTCTGATTCCTTTCCAAAGCTAATTCAGGGTGAATCAACCCAAACTATTAGAGATAGACAGCATGTAAAGAATTTTTATTTTAAAAAAAGAGGGAGCACATTTGTGGGAAGATGTGTGGGAATGGAACTGGGGATCTGGAAAAAGTATCTCTTGTGACTGGTTGGGAACTGCAGAGAGAAAAGAGGGGGCAGAGCGATAAAAGAAGAAAAGTAACTCACCTGTAGAGAAACTGGAATTCCTGGAGCTTTATTGTCTACATTCCTACGTTCTGTAACCACTCACTTAAAAATTGTCCTCAGAATCATAGAATCACAGAATGGCTTGGGTTGGAAGGGACCTTAAAGGTCATCCAGTCCAACCCCCCCTGCCATGGCCAGGGACATCTTTCACTAGACCTGGTTACTCACAGGTCTCCTTCATTTCTGCTGAAGATTGCAATTCCATTGGAGTTCGTAACGCAGTTATTAGCATATAGGTAATTCTTCTTCTGAAGATAAAAGGGAAGTGGAAGAATCCTGTAGATCCATATGCTTTGGAAGCAGAACCTTGAATACAGGAACTTTTCATCCTTTTCATACTTATAGCTCATTTTTAACATTCAATCCCTGTGTACACATGAAGTGTTCAGTATTCACGTGAAGGTTAACCTCATAAAAGATACTCTTATTCCAGAATAATACCCACGAGAACTATAAAAAAATCAAAGCACAGCCTACCTTAATCCCAAATTTCTTTCAAGTGGAAATAAATTCTGATGGGAGAAAGAAATGGGGTTGGAATGTGAAAATCTAGACTTTTATTAAAACACTAAATTAGACAAGTAGCGTGTTTCATATTGACAAAAAAAAAGGGAATTTTTACAGACCAGCATATATAACACTACAATTTGAGGCTCTGAGGACCACCATTGTGTGGGCTGGGATTTTTTTTATATATCATACATAAGAAGCTTACATATTCTTGAGCTATTAAAACTATAGCTTCTGGAAGATTTAACTGTAAGAAAAATAAACTTGGAGCTACTGGTCAAAGATAACATCAAGATCTCTAACGATAGCAAAAGGAACTAATGAGGGAATCTGTAACAGTAAGGGAAGAAAGAGTGAAAAAGAAGAAGAAACTTGAAGGCAAAATCATTATATTTTGTATTTTTAATTTAAAACTATTACCTTACCTATCTTCTATCTTTTAATTCTTTAGTAGATATATTTATTTTTTTTTATCTTTGCAGCCTTTCTGTATGATAGCGATGGGACATTAATGTACTATAATTTGCTTCTTATTGGAACATATGGCAACACTGTCTGGTTTTGTTATTTCGATCATTTGCATCTTGCATCAACTGCATACAAAAGGAGTTAAAAGGTATTTTTTTGGCAGATGTGAAAAATAATCTGTACATGTTGTCAGTCTACTGTATGGTTTGGAATGGACAACAAAAAGGAGACTATCCTAGTTGAAAATTTTACTTTGTTGTTTTCAAAGTCTGCTTACGTACATTTGTTTCATTTCTATTATTCATTTTATTAGTTTATATCTCTTTGAAAGGGAACATGAAGTGCTAAAAATAGAACCTCCAGCAGAGATTTCTATTTTCTGGCCTCTAGATAACTCAAAGTTTGTCATAAACATCTATTATGATAAATAAAAAAAAAAAGATACAGAAGTAAAAACTGATCTAGGGAAAATGTTAAGGGCCTTTGTGTGCTATCCTTAATAGATCAAGGTCTTATTTGGGGGGAGAAGGGAGAAGGTTATACATTTTATTCTGGTCTCTTTTATTTCTTCCAAATGTTTTCTTCTACTTAATGTGATTTGCATTAGACATGAGTCTAAATCAAAGACTGCAGACATACACTTTTACAGAGATTAAAAATTTAATTTCATATTCATATTTGACATCTCAAGACCAATTACTGTAGTAATTGAATGAATTTTCCCTTTCTTTAGTTCAATATTTTATTCTCACAAGATCGAGTGGTGATGTCCGTGATTTAGTTTTTTTATTATATTTTTTCCTTTTATTGTCACAGTCTTTAATTGTCCTTAATAACAGAAGTGTTTATCAGTTTGTCAAAAAGTAGAAAGAGAAGTGGGCAATCCTATGTATGAGGCAACAGCAGCAGTTTCTTTTAAGGATTTATCTTCTTCTGACTATTAGATTAGCTAAAATAAACAGAAAAAAAGTCTATCAAGACTTCTTATTTTGTAAGATAAGACAGTGGATAGTGGACAGTTACCATTGGTTAAACCCTTCTCTTTCCCCTGAGGTATCAAAACTGGTGCAGGTTCTTTGGAACAGAAGCAAACTGGACTGCGGGGCAGAGGCTGCCCTGTTGCCTGTCCATGACAATCCCACCAGGATTGATCTGAATCCCAACAGGGCTGGGCAGCACATGGGTGCAAAAAGCAGGGCTTGAAAGCCATTGCAAGTGTGAGATGCAAATTCCCGTGTCCATGCACAGAAGTGTTTCTCCTGTGGCGACTTCCACTTGATGTGTGTCTGTATTTCCTCAGTCCCTCTGCCCTGCTAAATTGTCATTCTCTTTAATTCCTGGGGAATTACTCAGATTATCTGGGGTTTGCATAGTGACATGAAAGAAAGTCTTTGCCTTATTAGTGTAACCTTGACTTGCAGAAAACCTAGCGATATCTGTACTAATGTCATATGCTCTGCATCAAAATTTGAGCCCTTTGCTGAGAGCTTCTCCTCATAAGGGACAAGTGTGACTACACAGAATAGCACAGCCACAGCAAAATTTCCACTCTCTTAAAGATTTTTAAAATGCTCTCTGTTTGAAGAAAAATAACCCTCTTGCTATTAACAGTTAAAATAAAGACCCCGAAAGGAGAGCAGAGCAGAAACATGAGCAGGGCAGACTGTAAGTCCCATCATTCAAGGACAGTTGGAGCTATGAAATGGTGTTAATTGTCATCTGGTTGCAGCGGATTACTTCTGCTACAGCAAAGAAGGTGCTGTTGCCTGTTTTTTTTAGGTCAAAACAGCTTCCAGACTCCTCCTTTTATTGCCTGAATAGACAGGATTGAAAATTAAGACTTTTTCAAGATTACAAGGACTTTGATACTAATACACTATTCTTCAGTACTTTCATTGGCTATTTCAATATGTTTTTCCACTCACTGTTGTAACTAAGTGTGGATGAGAATGCTGGTGACCAATTCCTATGTATCGCTGGTGTCTCGGTTCACTTTAGTAAAGTATTTCAGAACCTTGGTAACATCTGAACAGCAGAAGCCTGATCTGGAAATTGAACAGTGGGCAGAGTTTAACCCAGAGATTGTATCAGACACCACTTGCTTTCAGCAGCCCGGTTCTGAAGGGACATGGGAATGACCTTGATGCTTGTAGGGCTGCAGTTGCTTATTTTTTTTGAAGTAAGCAGATATTGTCATACTTATCCTAAGAGCTCAGGATACTGGAAATATGAGCAAATAATGATTAGGTGTTGTGAACTTCAGACTCTTTAGGACAATGTAATATTGACAGTCCTGATAGAGCCCATACTTACCCTCTTTACTGTTGTGGTCTTAAAACAACTGAGTGGCTTTAATTGCCTTTATTAAAGGAAAACAAGGAAATGCAGATATTCTCAGGAGAAACTTAGACTGTCATCTAAATGAGTTTTAACTTTATAAAATCGTTGTCATGCTAAGCACTCACTAGTGAGTTACATGTTCGTATCAGAGGGGTTTTTTGTGATTTAAAGGAGCAGCAGCTCATGATCTTAAAACTATATTATACAATCCCCATTCTCATTTAGACTTGGTACAGATATCAGAACATAGCAGTTATAAACACAAACATTCTCCCTTCTTTAGGGTGTTGTACAAATTGCATGAGCATTTTTTCCTATTTTAACTTGCAGGAGATACTGTTGTCTTCCATCACTTTTAGGAAGCCAAAAGGTATCCTGTTTGTTACTGACTTGATTTCAAAAAAAAAGGAGGAAAGAAAGCTAAACATAAATAAAAGAGAAAAAAAAGAAAGACAAATGGAGGATATAGAACTGGCAAAAGAGAAGACTGACAAATAAAGGAGGGGAGAATGTGTATGGAGAGAATGTGTATGGAGGGAAATGAGCAATACTCAGGCCAGTCCAAGCAACACTTGCCCAGTCGCTGTGCTAATAGTAGCAATGGATCTTCCTCCCCTCACTGTCACACTGATGCTTTCTCTCACTTGTTTCCACTCATCTTTTGTACTCTCCTTGTCCCTTTGCACTTTCTCATCATCTACTCATTTTAAAATGGTAGATGGAAAATAAAGAGATTAAAGAAAAAACAGATAGTTGCAAAGCAGCACCATCTTAACTCCTTCCGCTTAAATTCCTTTACTTTTAAACAGCATGGGTTTTCCTGCAGCACCAGCTGCATTGTGTAATTAGGACTGCAACTGCAAAGTGGAAAACTAATACATTTTTATCATTTCGCTGTGTGCTGAAAGGCTGGCAGAGGCTGCTTCTGCCACAGGTGTTGCAAGCACTCAGAGCCAACCATTTTACAAACATGGCAGTTACACAACTGACTTTGTCAGTGGAGCAGAGAAAAATATGCACCTAAAATGCATGTAGCATTCAATCCTCCACATTTATAGACTTTTTATAAGAGATTGGAAGCTTATTTTTTCCCATGATACAGAAAAAAATCTTTCTCTGTGAGAACAAACCAGTGAACCAGATGTCAACAAAGCCTGTGAAAAGCAAGCACCTAATTACATGTCAAAGAAGAAAATAAACACTACTTCAAATCCACAAACCCTAACTGCAGCTCAGCACAAAAGACAAACTTAGAAATTAAGCACACATATTCTGTAGGCATATAACATTTTCGTTGCAACAATTGTTCACCAAAGAAAAACATAACTAGCTATTGATTAGTACACACAAGGAATATATCCTAAATCAAAGGAAACTTAGTTTAGCCCATGCTGCTGCATCTGAAAGTTATGGGTCATAGTCCCAACATTACACTTTACAGCAGTACATAGCAAGCGTTACAGTTATCACGTCAGGAATGTCTATCAAGAGAGACATAAAATCAAGTCTCTTCCAGCTCTACTTGACTTTAAGGTAATAATTATAATTTCTACACCTGTCCAGTAAGGAAGTCTTGATAAGATTCTTATCCTCTGAGTTCTGCCTGCAGTTGGCAAGTAGAGTTTATCAAGTTTTATCAAGACTGAAAATGCATGAAAAGAAATATATTCAGCTGTTAAAAGTTGTTCTATTCTGTGCTTATTTGCTCCCTTCTGGTTATATTACAACTACGTGTAGTTATAGACAATGACAACAAAATCCATCTTAAAAAACATGTTGCCACAGCCTAATTTCTCCATCTCTCCTGCTTGCAATTTCTGCAATTTATTTGTCTGATATCCTCAAACTCCTTTCTGCTAATTTAGAAATAGTTTTGATTGGACAGTATTTTTTATATTTTCTTTTAGGCCCTCATACATGTATTTTTTGAAGTAACAGAGGCTCTAGTCAGTAAGATGCTGCTGCTGCCCTTCTTACTGAGCCTTCTGAACAGTATGTGCTGATGCTGGGATGACCCAGCCCAAGGACTTCGTCTGAATTCTTGTGAACCAGAACAAGAAATCTTCAAAAACTTTCAATCAAGTTCTCTAGGTCAGTCTGTACAAGGCACAGCTTTGTATGCCAGTATCTGGTTACTTCTAAGCTGGCTCACAGAGGAATTAGAAATGTATCAGGCAGAGTCTCAGGCAAAGATGTGCTGAAATGAGACACGGCTGCTCAGTCTTCATTTGCTGTTCCTGTAGTGTCCCTGTATGGTCTAGTCTGTACTAACTCTGTGGCAGACCATACATCTTTTTGGGATAAGTTGTAGGGGCTGCAGTTTGGAGGGTCTCTTCTTTTTGAGAACTTATAGTGACCTTGACATTTGAGGAGCTGAAGAGAAGAGAGAACAGTAAAAAGCAGAAATTAAAAGATAGAAAAAGAGGAGTTAAAATCAAAGATTTGTTTATTATGCCACTGAGTTGATACAGCTTTAATTTGGAGACCTACCTCAACTATTAAGTTCAAACACAATTAAAAGTAATTAATGTAATTAAAATAATTAATTAAAACAGTCAAAACTGTATCAGATGCAACAAAGCAAGGGCATAAACTGAGGAAAAAAAAAAGGTTATTCTCTGTTGGAATAAGTCAAGTAGATGAATTCCTGATTCCAAAATTATGTATAACGCAATTGTGAAAGTAAGATACCTCATTTCTCTGGATTGATGCCAATGGTAAAGGCAGTCATATGACTGAGTAACCTGAAAGTCCCCTGACTTATGCATATAGAGAATTGCTGCACATGAATGAAAAAAATCTCAGCAAACACTTTCTTCTTCCATTAACTGTTGTAGATATGCTTTTTCTGAGGTAGCCACAGCAGTCTTTTGGTTGTCTTTATAATCTTATTCCCCCTGAAGTTCTGGGAACGGGGAAGGCTAGGGTTTCAATGCAGCAGCAGAGCTGCTCCTGCACAGCAGAATTCAGGGGGGCTGCATCGCTGGTGGAGGATGGAAGGAAGAAGTCACAAAGAGACAGGAGGAGGAACAAATTATTTTGATAAAAACTACTAGCTTTGGGGAGAACTAACAACATGCTGCAGCTTGTCTTTGAAGGAGATTTGGGCTTTCCTGGT
Source organism: Mesitornis unicolor (assembly GCF_000695765.1). NCBI lineage: Eukaryota > Metazoa > Chordata > Aves > Mesitornithiformes > Mesitornithidae > Mesitornis > Mesitornis unicolor. The sequence continues at coordinate 14,876 of NW_010181692.1, forward strand.
AGCAGTAAAGAACCTAAAGGGTTTTGGAGATGCTTAAGTAATAAACAAGACACATGAAGAACCACAGCCTGCTCTGTTTTTCTCCATCTCTCTGTCCCATCTCCATTGTATCCACCTAATGCAGTACCTTCTTAGTCCCCTCTCTAGTGTTTGGGTTACTACTCTGTTCACCCTTAGGAAGGTTTTACACTGAGAACAAAGACAGGAGGGAAAATGTGTGTGTTGCCACATTGCATGACATTGCAGAGCATAAAAACAAACAAAAAATACTATGAACATGAAAGCACTACTTTGCCTTCCTTTTTTTCCCCTTTCTATAACATTTTATATATGCATGCCAACATTACTGAACATTAAAACATAGAGAAAACATGAGTGGATCTTAACTGTCTTATTATTATTATCCCATGCAGTTAAAATTTCAAAAGGAAAAGTGACTTAGAAACCTGATTATTTTGTCATTGTCACAAATTGGTGTATTAATTGGACACTGCATTTGCGGAGTGCCCTTACAAATGCAAATGAAATGTGTCTGGTAGAATAACAAAGGACCACACACCTGTTTCTCATGCAAAGTTCCTTTCTGATGCTGTCACAGAACCATACTGAGAGTGAGTTTTGGCAGATGGCATTACAATTCAGAAAAAGAAAAATAAGCTTCTGAATTCATACATATTTCCTTGTCATTCAAATGCCAAGGGATTTTTTTTTAACATAATGTTTAAAGTGCGGAGTGACTCAATTTGAGTGTCCTCATAAATATAACTAATGCATAATGATGAATAAGTTATGACAAGAAGTTTCAGAAAGCAGTTACATGCAATTGAAGCAGATTTTTATCTATCGTGCAACAAAACAAAAAGTAGTAAAAGTCATCTTTTTAAAAAGTCTCATGACTTTTAAAGCTCTCCCCCTAGACAAGGCAACGAAGCCACTGAGGAGACAAAACCAGATTCTAACCCTGTTTCACTAGTATAAATCAAGAATTGCTGCCTCAGCAGCTGCAGTGTCAACCTGAATTTTCCATGGTGCAATGTAATCTCCCTCATCAATTGTATTGATTTATCTATTTAATCAAATGCTATTTAAACAACTAATGTATCTGCATTACATATATCCTGCTCCTGTTAAGAACTGTGAAAACATATTATTAAAAAGCATGGTAGTCATGGAAACAGATCATGTAGGAAGTACCTTGAGGAGGATTCTTCTGTCTGATTGCATGCAACTTCATTGGCCACTTGGAAATAAAATACAGAAATGTAAGATGTCTTGTACTTGATCATACCACTAGTTTATTTAATCTGCTCTGAGATTTCCATCCAAGGCCAGTGTCTGATGCTTTTGAGGCAGTTGCAGCTATTCACAAATAAGTAATGTACCTATGCAATTTTACAGGCTGGGCAGGATAGTTTTTTATGGACCACCCACAGACAATCAGTTCATTGTAAGCACATGAAGTAGTTCTTGGCTGATTTTTCTCTGCATTATCACTATAGATACTGCATTTTCCAATCTTTTTTAATAATATGTCTATCCATTTGCCTCACTGGCCTGTCACATAAAATCAAGTAATTGCCAATTGGTGTAATAACAAGGCAGGAAAACAAACAAAAAAAGCCCAGAAAACATTAGGCTGTGTGCTTCATTTTGAAGAATTGACTTGAGACTCTCAAGGCCCAATGGGACAAATGAAGTAATGAAACAAACATTTTCTAATGTTGATTGAAATTTTAATTAAAGTTTAGTACTGTTATTTTAAAAATTAGTCAGAAGCTAAGTAAAATAATCTGTTTGACCAGGAAAGACAGGTAGGGTAGATGAGGAAAAGGAGTTGTCCTCTTCTTCAGGTGCAATCACCTTTTCATGTGGATCTCTGCTTCACTTTTGAATTTCCATGGGCTGCAGGGGGACAGCCTGCCATTTCACCCCAGGCTGCAGGAGAATGTCTGCTCTGGCACACCTCCTCCCCTCAAATCTTCACCAACCTTGGTGTTTGCACAGTAGTTTCTCTCACATCCCATTCCTCTCTGCTGCAGGTTTCTTCTGCTGGTTCTTGCAGAATTCCCAGCTCTTGGGCTGGAGCTGCTGTGGGGCTTGAGCTTGAGATGGGGCCAGATTGGACTGGCCTAACTGGGGCGTGATGGTCAGGGCCAGAGCTGGGGGTGGGGGTGTCATGCGTTGCACCCCTCTTAAATCTATCATTCCCAGAGGCACTGATTGGCTTGGCCTTGGTCAGAGGCTGGTCAGAATTGGAGTCACAGGAGCTTGTAGCAGCTTCTCACAGGAGCTATCACTATAGCCACTACCAAAAGACCCCCTCACAGAAACCCAGGACACTGGTGGAGAGCCTGTGGGTCAGGATCAAAGGAGAGCCCAGTAATAGAGAGCGTAGTGGGTTGTTGTTACAGATCCCGCTGACCAGGGTGAGGAAGCCTTCTCTAAACAGTTCAGAGAAGTCTTTGATCAGAAATTCTGGCTTTCATGGGGGACTTTAACCTCCCTGACATCTGCTAGGTGGGCGGCAAGGCAGAAGACAAAGAAGCAACAAAATTTCTGTCTCTTTTTGGAAATAACTTCTTGATACAGGTAGCAGATAGACCAATGAGAGTGACACACAGCTGGACTTGCTGTGAACTACCAGCAGGACCGAGTGGAAGATGTGATAGTCAGTGACAGCTTTGGCTATAGTGACCACAAAACAGTGAAGTTCAAGATGCTATGGTGGAGGAGCTCAGTACGCTGGCTGGTGTTAGGCCCTGACAATGTCCCTGATGAAATCATGAAGCAAGTCCTCTGAGAATACAATTCTGGACACCAAAAAGAGAGGGTGGTGACTGGGAACAGCCAGTGTGGATTTACCCAGTGCAAATCATGCCTGACTAACTTCATTGCTATGGTGAAATGACTAGATTTGTGGATGAAGCAACAGCAGTGGATATCCTTTACCTTGACGTTTCCAATATTTTTTGCATGATCTCCCACAGTGTTTGTGTATCCCAGTTAGGGCACTAAAAAACTGGCTGGATGAAGAACTGCATAGGTAAATAACTGGGTGGTAAGGCTCAGAGGGTAGTGCTTAATGGGCTATTCTATACCTGAATGCCAATGCAAGAGGTGTACTGCTCAGGTTTATAGGGGAGTCTGTCCTGTTCGACATCTTTACGTATGGTTGGAAGGAGGAAGCAACATCAACTTTTCAGATGAATTCAAATTAGGGGGACCAGTCAGCATGCTCAAGAGCAGGGCTGCCTTCAAAGGACCTAATCAGATTGATGAACTGGCCAGCAGAAATTTGTCAAAATTCAACATGGACAAATGCAACGCTCTGCACCTGGGAAGGAAGAAAATCTTGCAACAATACAGGTTGGGAACCAATGCATTAGACCACATCTGTAATACTACATTCAGTTTTGGGACCACCAGTACAGGATAAATTGAATCGATAAATGGAACAGAGCTCATCAGAGGGTCACCTGGATGGTCAGAGGCAGGAGTACTTGCCCTGTGGGGAAAGTCTGAGGGTAATCCTGTTTCCCCTTTCATAGAGTTTGGCACTTAAAATAGCATTTAAATGTGTCATTTGTGTTTGTGAACAATAGCTTTTTTTCTTTGCTGTGCCAGAAGTTAAGACATGAACAGCTACCTGAAGCGTGTTGAAGCTTATGTGTGAGTTTGAGATACTTAGTAACAGAATACCTAGATGCCTCCCGTGGGGTCTAGCCTGCACGTTTAGTAGCTACATACTTTTATGGGTCTTTTTAGGTCAGTAGCCAAACTGCAGGTTTTAGGTTATATAATAACAGTAAATTTAATAAATTCACAGGGTATATTTTTAAACATTTAACAGTGAAGGAAATAATATAAATAAATGAAGACACTGAAAAGCAAATAGAAGAAGAAAAGCCTAACTTCATAAGATCAGGCAGTTATTAGGTAGAAAACACTGGTTTGTAACAAGGCTGAATTGATATAGTCAGTAATGAGGTACAAGCACTGAAAGATTTGAGCATCCAAAAGATCAAAAAGAATGTTTCTTTTCAGCCTGTTTTCTTCAAAGTCTAAAGAATATAGCATTAAAAAGTGGTAATAAAATCCGTTTCAAAGGCAGACTCTTCCACATTGGCACTGTACATGGCATGCAGCAAATCTGAACTGAAGCTGAACTTCAGGAATGCAAATTGATAATGCAGTGCACAGTTGATGTAGGGGTTCCTTTTCTGCTGGTAACATGAGGGCACCTGTGTAGTCTCTTTTATGTGCATGCCTGAACATGGAACCAGCCAGCGATGCAATTGCAGCTCCTCAGCACGTGTGTGGCATGGGCTGGGGCATGGGCTGAGCTTCTCCAGTAGGTTCACGTTCTACACCAAGATTAATCCTAAAGTGCCTTCACTCCTTGCAGTGCTCACATCAGCTAGTTTAAAGCTAGGACCTGTGAGGACAAGGGTTTCAGTGGCTCCATTTAGACGTACCCTTCGTTATATTAAAAATGACATAACGTGTAATTAACACAGGGTTCAGAAAATTATCCCAAACTATTCTTGGAAGCTGAGGTACCTAGCTGTTTAATTGTTCCATGGAAAACTGGATGCATTTATATCCAGTCTCTTGGGCAAGAACTTGTAGATAAAAATGAGATTTTTCAGCATTTCCTAGTGGTTTCTATTTCCCCAGCAAAACACTAGTCACTTTAGTGAGAATTGTGAGAGCAACAAGCAGCTGATTTAAGTTTCTCTCTCCCCAAATGTTATGTAATACAAACCAAGTACCAAGCACGGATGACACAGGAGTAAGGACAGAGAACAAGACAAAAGGATAACATTATTTGATGAAAAACATTAAAGTTTTAATAATAAATGTTTTTCAGTTAGTATTTCTGCTTTCCTTAAATCTATTATTTCTAAATACACTGAAAACAGGATTTTGTAAGGGTTTTTTGATCTTTCAGCAGAAAAAAAGGAACTCTGAGCTTTCTCCTGAAAAGGTTCATGGAAAGTACTCTGACCAGCTACAACCATTGCCTAGTAAACTATTGATAATTGTGTTCTTATTATGGCTTTATTAAAGAAAACATCTCAGCCACTGCCTACAATGATCTAATGTATAAGGTATTTTTTCCCCTAATATATTTTAATTGCATTTTTTCATTTTTATTTGAATTAACAGCTAATAAAACCTTTATGAACTCTTTTTTGATAGTTAAAACTCAGTAATTCAGCTGGTACTTTTCCACTGTATTAATGTAGATCTTGATTACACATTATAGCTCTGCATGTCAGAGGAATTAGTAAACCTAACGTTAAAAATATCCCTACTGTTGACAATATTTCGCTTGGTAACAATTCTGGAAGAAAAGATTATTGAATTGATAGTAGTATTTAGTAATCTACATTCTGCACAATTAGTGATGTAGCATGTCACAGTAAGCTGCACAGAAGGAAGAAGATGCATTTATCAGACGTGGATGTTACTTAGACATTTGTTTCCATTGTGCAGGAATAAATTATGCATAATGTCATTTTATTCATGAGAATAAATTGCATATGCATGGTTCGTGGTTACAGACAGAACATAAACAGTCATGACTTTGCGAAATTTACTGGTATGAGAATGGCAATTGGAGAACACAAATTTAATTGAAATTGAGGTTACATGGCTTGGCTTGAGGTTGGTACTTTCCCTAAGTTTTCCAATCCTTCCATGATAGGAAGTGTGAATTTGTTTTTTCTATGGAGGTGGGGTTGTCCATCCTGCCTTTGTTGTTATTTTCACTGAGACAGTGAACAATTCAACTTCCAATTTTTTTAATCTAATTTATTTTCTCCCACAGCTTTTGATTTGTACACTAGCATGGAGAAGTGCATGTTAGTTATTGCATTTTCCAGTTTAGGCAGTGACATTTTGAAAGATCACAGAACCGTAGATTCATTCAGGTTGGAAAAGACCTCTAAGATCATCAAGTCCAACCATCAACCCAGCACCACCATGCCCACTAAACCATGTCCTGAAATGCCATATCTACAAGTTTTCTGAACACCTCCAGGGATGATGACTCTACCACTTCCCTGGGCAGCCTGTTGTAATGCTTGACCTCTCTTTCAGTAAAGAAATTTTTCCCAATATCCAATCTAACCCACTGCCAGCACAACTTGAGGCCATCTCCTCTCTCCTATCACTTGTTACTTGGGAGAAGAGACCAACACCCACCTCGCTAAAACCTCTGTTCAAGCAGTTGCAGAGGGTGATAAGGCCTCCCCTCAGGCTCCTCTTCTCCAAACTAACCAACTCCGGTTCCCTCAGCCGCTCCTCATAACACTTATGCTCCAGACCGTTCACCAGCTTTGTTGCCCTTCTCTGGAAATGCTCCACCATCTCAATGTCCTTCTTGTAGTGAGGGGCCCGAAAATGAACACAGTGTTCAAGGTGCGACCTAACCAATGCCAAGTACAGTGGGACAATCACTTCTCCAGTCCTGCTGGCCACACTATTCCTGTTGCAGGCCAGGATGCCATTTGCCTTCTTGGCCACCTGGGCACACTGCTGGCTCATGTTCAAAGATGGCAAAGTGGAGGAACCTGTTGAGGTAGTATTTTACCGTAACATATATATGTTGACTTTGCTTCTTGTTTTTTTGGAGCTCCCAGGTGTTATGCAGGTAGGTGGATAGTAGGTTAAATACTGACTTTCAGGGAGTAATTTTATCCTCTCTTTTCTTATGACAACCTGCAACAGAAGGTTTCAGGAGCAGTAGAGCAGCTACTGTATCTGTTTCCTGTATCAGCTGGGTAATGTGGACATGCACTAACAAGAGTGCTCAAACCAGACATCTCCAGCACTCTGCTCCTGAGAGAGCAGCACAGCATGCCATGAGCAGCATCCGCTCCTTGGTAATCTGTGCTTCAGGGTATTGCAGGCAACATTTTTTGTGCAAGCTGTGCAGTGAGAAACACTGATTTACTCTTGCATATAAATAAGTATATCTCTCAAAGAAACTGGAAGAGTGCCGTTGCATTGGAATGTTGAGCCACGTGGTATTTTGACACTTTTAACCTGGCTCATTTGACACTCTTTGTAGTAGGTAACTGACCTGAAAAGGCAAAACTGAATTTGAAAAAGGGAGAAAGAAAGGAGAAGGGAGAAGCCAAGAGGTAAAACAAACGCAGGCTGTGGAAAGTTACAGTATTTTTCTGAAGTCTCATACATAGGTTAGAAGAGGATTCCTGACCTGTGCCTGGGTGTTAACAGGGCAGGTGAACCAAACTCATGCTGACTTCCACAACTTCCACATCTTTATTGACAACATTTTCAATAACAGCAGGGATTGTATGTTCTTTTTCTTGCTCATACTATACTCTTCTGTACTATACAAATATTTTGTATACTCAATTTGCAGTCAGTTCAATGAATATGTTCTGATCTTTTTCACTAAGGTAGTGACACAAAGCTGGCTGTTGTTCTGAAGTGCTGAGAGGTTTTTATGACTCTCTAACGCAGTTAGTCCTCTATAAACTTCAGAAAAAATAATCTTTGGTTTTGGTAGTATGCTTTTTCATCTTGGTACATTAAGATCCAAAAGGTACTCCTTCCTCCATCCCCAGAGAAGGTTAAGAAGTACCATCAAAAAGCATTCTGAAACACAACAGCTTTCAAAGGGCAGAATATTAGCGTCTGGACCATTAGCATAAGCAGGCTGTGATGAGAAGGCACTACCACTGATTATTAAAAGTGACCTGCTCAAATTCACACTAGCCGTTCCTT
>NW_010181693.1:0-2462 GCF_000695765.1 Mesitornis unicolor
CGCCCCAAGTGCAGGACCCAGCCCTTGGCCTGTGGTTTCCTCTGGGACTGCTGCTGCTGAGCTCCATGGATTCAACCCTTGCAGCACACATTTGAAGGTCAGGCCTCACACGTTACCAGCCATCCATGCACAGCATCCGTGGGTCCTGCTCATCTCCCAGACCTCTGGGTGGCACATCTGGGTTCTAGCGTGTCTCTCTGGTGACGTTTTCTCATCCTTCCCCACCCTCCTTGAAGGTCTCTACATCTCTTGAAGGCTTCTGCCCACCTCGAAGGCTTCTCCTCTGATGCGCTTTGCCGTTTCTTGACCCTGGATGAATTTGGGTCACTGCTCACTGCTGGAAACTGCGGTGTCACTCGTGGTGACAGTGTAAGTGCTCTCTTTCCCTGCTTGGGGTAGCAGTGAGCATGGAGGGGCTCTACTCCATTGTGTGAAAACTCTTTGGGACTTCCTCATGCACTGGTGGCTTGCAGATTGCTCCAGAGGCCTTTGTAGGGCATCAGAGCAACACAGATCAATGTGAGACTTCATGGAAGAGCAGGTGACAATTATTTTAAGGAGAATTTCTTTCATCTGTGATCATTTTATGTTGTTCTCACTCACAGACCTCTGCAAACAAGACACCTCTGTGCTCAGGAGCCTTGGCCAGGTTGGTAGCATGGGGGGATGAGGCTCTACCGCTTGGTCCTCACATCTTTTGGGCTCAAAACTGGGTTTTGGACAGGCCCAGAAGGAGCTGCTGGTTCTCCATGCCCTGACGCTTTCACCTCAGGATTTGACTCATTGCAACCTCATAAATTTTAGGCATTGCTGCTTGGTCCCCGTGTTCAGGAACCTTCTTGTGCGTTCTCCTCCTCAGTTGTGACCTGGATCCCAGGTCAGGGAATTGGGCTGTGTTTTAACTGACTCAGTCTTGGCTTTATTGCTTTAGGGTTTCTATATGCAGAGATGTTCTTGATGTTGTCTGCACCTCACGTTGGGCCTGTTGAACAGGTTTTTTTGGGGGGTTTATGGCATGGCTTTGCTTGAAATATTCCCTACCAAGGATATGCAGAAGCAGAGAAAACTGCCTTAGTTGTATCACTCAGCTCTCCAAAATCTCTGTGGAGAAAAAGCAACCAAAAAGCCCCCAGAAACAGCAAAAAAAGGAGACTCTTCAACCACGCTTCAAGTGCCTGGGTTTGAAATGGTAGCACGAGATGCCTGCAGTCCTCGTCCTCCTGCAGAAAACACCAGCGTCCTCTTCATTCAGCGGACAGATATTGCTGCAAGGAATCCCTCCTGGGTGAAAAGTCTGCTAAGTAGAGTTATTGTATTAATATCTTGTCAGAAAAGAGGTCTTTAGAGGGCCTTTTTGTTCAAAAAGGGGTCATTTTCTGTGCATCTCTTTGCTTCTGGCTTTCAGTTCGTCATGGGGCAACGGCTGCTGAAGGGACCACTCATTTAGGAGGAGTAAGGAAGGCAAGAAGCTGCCCAGTAAACCGTGACAATTGCACTTGGCCTTCTTCACGTTCTTTTTTCTGTCCTTAAAGGCAAAATGGGGACCTTGGGTTGAACTTTGGAGTTGCTGCCTTTGCGTCTTTTGGGTGAGGAGATAGCGATCCTGACAGCCAGACACTGCTGGAGCATCAGGGTTTCTATAAACTCAGCGTTCAGACACTTCTCGAGTTGTCGGCGCCACCCGAAACGCCCCGCGGCCTCTTGAGGACCTGCGACGTACTCCTGATCTTCTTCTTCCCCCGTCCAACCCATGGGTGGGTTTTAATTCGCTTCTCCTCGCGGCAAATTGAGGTATTTGGAGTGATCTCAACAGGGTTTGGGTTCAGCACCAGCTCTGGGGAGTTCAACATTTATCTTCTGCAAGGACCGAAGTCTTTTATCTCCAAAAGCAGCATCTGGAGTGCCCATGAAAGCTGCATTTTGAGTCATCACCTCCAAGGATGGAGGCTCCACAGGAGTCCCCATCCAGGACTCAGTTTCTCTCAGTGTTTTTATTAAGAAAAATGAAATAAAATGAAGTGGAGCTGATGTGTTTCAGTTTGACAAAGGGAAAGGGGTGACCACTTTGACAGCTGTGGTCTGGATCAGTTCCTCTCCATCAGAGCTGCTACCTGAGTGCTTTATGTATTTATTAAGTGGAAAAACTTCCTTAAATCTGGAACTTTTATCCTCATGGATAAAAATGGGTGAGCTCCCTTTGCTTGGCTGCTTTATGTCTGTATTCCATGTTATTTGTCTAGGTTTATCCCTTAAATTTTGGGTATTAACGAAGCTTGGCTGTGTTACTCGTCTGCAGTGATTTTAGGGCCCTTAACTCTGAACTAGGCAATATTTTACAAACTAATGAAACTCATAATAGAATATTGAGAAGATATTCCTGTGAGACTCTTTCCAGCATGCACAGAGCATCTTTAAGGATGTGTAACCTTTAAGGTGAGGCTTTTATATCCCTTAACCCAAGC
>NW_010181694.1:0-2368 GCF_000695765.1 Mesitornis unicolor
TTCCCAGCTCTGGGTTCCCCCCCTCCGGACTCTGTGTATATTAATGACTGTGTCTTGTGACGTTCTTACAAGCTTGGTGTATAGTGATTTAACCAAACCTCTGATTTTAGTTGTTTTGGGGTTGTTTTTTTTATTTTACGCCCCAGGATTGCCCCCGCCCTCCCCTGCCATTAGATGCACTGCAATATTTTGGGGTCCATCGTTTTGTTCTCTTCCCCCTGAAGGCTGTGACCCCCTTTTCCTTCCCCAAAATTGCTCTTTCTTGCCTCGTTGGTGGTTAGCCCTCCCCTCCCCGTCTGTTCCTTGCCCATAAAGTTAAATATATATTTTTAGGGCAAAGGCTGTATCATTGCACTGATATTTGTTGGTTCCTCCTTGGTCCTCCTACCCCGTTCTGGTTCCTTCTCGGTTTAGCAATGCAACTGCTTCAGGATCTTGTATGTTGGACATTATTATTTTTTTTCTGTTACAGTTATTTATATAAAAAATAATTTATCAAAAAGGAAAACTTAAAAAAAAAATAATCTAGTCTGTCTTGGAACTTGTTTACCTTGAAATTACTGGAATCTAAATGTTTGAAAGTGTTGAAGCACAAACATGTATCATCTCTGTATATCTGTTCTTCTGTACTAAAGCACTCGAGTGACTCAATAAAAGCGATCTCCATCCCTAGTGCACCCGGGGCTGTGCTGTGCCGCTTTTCAGGGCCGGGCAGGTGAGGGAAAGGTGCAGGGAAATGGGGAAATCATCTCACCCAACCCCAGCTGCCTCCACGGGAGAGGTCCTGGGTTGGTGATGCCCAAACTCACCCCAGAAATGGCTTTGGAAAAGAAGGAAAACCCACGAGCCAACCAACTGCATTTATTTTGTTCAAAAATAGGCGATTTTTCTTAGTACAAAATACCACGCGAATGGCTCTGCTGGTCGTTACAAAATAGGAGATATAGGGGGAAAAAACATCTTTGCTCCTGGCTGTTACATTTGGGATAAATCCGGCCGCACGTTCCCCATGGACCCCGGCTTGGCTGGGGGGGGCGCAGCTTCCAGCACAGCCACGACCTGGCCCATTGGCTCACTTGGGACACAGGTACAAGCAGAGGTAACCACAGACAAGAAATCCTCTTTAAAATCCCCCAACATGCCCAAACCCCACCTGTACACCCCAAAAGGATAGGGGCAGCCCCAGTCTCAGCCCTTCCCTGTGCCCCCCCCCCTCCCCGCTGGGGCTGGTTGCAGGATCTGGGCTCAGTGGCTTTGGGGAGGCTCTGACCTGAGTAACACACTAGAGGTGTTAGCAATTCTCCCCTCCCCGTGCCAAAATGTAGGGTTTTATTAAAAAAAATATATCAAAAATATAAATAAGAAGTTTGACACGGGCACTTTAGGTAGGTCCTACACATAAACACAGCCAGGGCCACTGCAGGCAGAGATGCTGGGGGATGGAGGAGGCAGATTTGGCTGGGGTGCAGGTCCCATGGGGTCCCCTCCTTCTCATGGGGCTATTTTTCCTCTACAAGCCCAGATCCCCTGGAGTCCCAAGGAAAACCCTAAATCCCTTTTCTGCCCAGATGACACCATGGAATGGACCAAAAAAATCCCCACAAATGCCCTAAGGATGATGCTAGAAATTAAAAACAAAATATGTATGTGTACCTATATAGTATCTCTATATATATAGATACATATCTACACGTACAAACACATATTATTCATTATGGATCAACTCTAAAAGAGTGATTTAGCTGCTTGTTAGCTACCTTAGAGTAAAAAAAATCATAACATAAAACCACAAAAAGAAGAGCTTTTCCAGGGAGGACCTGGTTGGTTCAAGTTCAAGGGCAGAGCAGGGGGTGAGGGAGGGTGTTGAGCCCTCGGAGGATGCCTAAAGGCTGGGAAAGGGGTTGGGTAGGGAATCGCGGGTATTTCTGCCCACGTAGGCACAGAGGTAAACACAGCTGCCAAGGGGGGGGCTCGACCTGTGTTATGGTAGGACCTACACGAAGTCGGAGCAGCCCCAGAAGTGCTCAGCTCAGGGTGGCGCCTGCCTTGGGGGACACAGGGCCACCCCACTGGTCCCAGAGGACGGTACAGGTCTTGGGGAGGGCTCTGCCCACATCTTGCCCTGCCCAAATCCTGCAGCTTGGCTGGTCCTCAAACTGGACGGACAGACAGACAAGTGACACAGGTCTAAGGACAAGTGCGATGGAGATGGGAGCTGGGGCAGAACCCCATGGAGATACCTCCAGCCCCGGTGCCCCCAGATCTGGCAGGGAACATCCAGTGGGAGGATGCCCATCTTCCTCCTCCTCCTCCTGTTCCCCTCAGAAGAGGCAGGAGCTCCGCAGGTCCCGCACCCGGCTCAGCTCGG
>NW_010181695.1:0-1054 GCF_000695765.1 Mesitornis unicolor
TTGCACTGGGGGAGCTTTCCAGGTCCATTCCCACTCCTCATAATCTGTGTCATTCTGTGATTGCATTGGTTTTTTTAGTAGAAAATAACTTTCTCAGGATGCTGGATGTGTTGCTGTTGGGAAGAACCCATGACTGTGCATGTGGACGCTCAGATTGTGTTGCAAGTTAAATCCACGTGGTGGTTTATTTATGTGTTACGGAGTTGATGTGAGGTCGTGCGTCTTCCCCCAAGGTTAACAACTGAATTTACTCACACAACCTGCGATTTAATGTCTCTCTCTTTTGAAGGAGGAATTCACCAGCAAGTTCAGGGGAGATTATTCAAATCAACAGTTGAGGCTGCAATTTCTTCCACGTTGAATTTTTATAGCCTTTTAAGAAAAAAAAAAAACATATATATGTATATATAAATGAAACCGTTGCAGATTACGAAATGTCCAAGTGCCATAAAAAAGAAGTTCACACTCGCTAGCTTTGAACGGCAGAGTGTGGGCTGGCACGGCCAATTACTCCCCTGCCAAATAATAACACCGTAATGGATTCATTACCTTGCTGCCGCGATAGAAGCGAGCAGTAAGAGCCGCCGTCGTTATTTATGCGCCACGTAACCCAAATGTATTCGCAGTGCAATAAGATCAGTGCTGGGAAATGGAAGCGTTCGCTCTGTTCTCGCGTGCCCCTCGCGCTTTGCCAGTAGCCTGTAAGCATTTAACTCTCATTTTTTGTTTTTGGTGTGGTTTCTCAGGGTGGCTGCTGTTTGTGGAGCGAGGGAGGTAGCGGCGTCTCTGAACGCAGGCTGCGACTCAAAACAAAGGTAGAGAAATCTTATCTTATGGGGTTTTTTCCCCCCCCCCTCTGAATTATGCGCTACACGGGTTAAAATGGGAATATCTGGAACAATTTAAGCAGGAGGATGGGATGAACTGAGAGAAGCCAGTGGAAAGTTACCTCGAGTGGGTTGTGATGGAGTTTATCAGGACAGAGTCTGGGCTTTGAAGCCAATTTTGTTACTGTGGCGTCGCTTCCTGCTTGGTGGACGAGGGGAAGGCTGTG
>NW_010181696.1:0-1459 GCF_000695765.1 Mesitornis unicolor
CAGGTGGAAGGTACAATGGCACACAGATTACTCCAAGTTACTTGGCCAACCCTTTTGTTGACAATTGCTACAGTTTCTTCAGCCTCTCCAAGGTTTCCTGAGCCAAGCACCACATACCCCTCACTTGTGACAAAGTAAAAAGAGAAAGAAGAGATGACAGCATCTCCTCTGTGCAAATCCAGGTCGAGCTGCAGCAACTACATGGTTCCAGGCACAGCTGAGTACAAGCAAGGGATCAGTTGCTGCAGGCATCCTACTCCTAAATTCCCCAGTATTTATCGTGATATTTCCAAAAGGCATTGTTTGGGCAGAATTACATGCTCCAAAACCAAGTGTAAATGTCTGAAACCAAAGGTGAGGTTTGAAGTGGTCTGGATAGACACTAGGGTATGGCTTGCAGGTGAGAGAGGGGTCACAGGGATCATCCTACACCTGGGACTACAAACTGGTCCAAGCTAAAAACCCAACAACCCACAAACTTCTGAGGTGTAGCAAGTTAATGAGTCTCTGCCCGTGCTTTAGAAAGGTCTCCTTGAACTTGACCTGCTGACTGTGTGAGCACTAAAACTGCTGTTAAAACAGGATTTGGACCTGTTTTCAAACCCAAAGGCAGGAGTTTTATCTCTCTCTAGACTCCAGTTTCTGTAAATTTAACCTGAAAAATCAGATCCAAACACCAGTGCAATACAGAGAGGACTATGTCTGTGCATGTGTATGTGAAGACCTTTGTCTTCAGTTTCAACTATTGGACTACTATAAGAATGTCTATGCTGGTAACAATTTTAAAAAGCTTTTTATAAAAAAGCTCAAAACATGTAAAACCAAGAAGGTACATTCATATACCTTTTTCTAAGGTTCTCCCCTGTGAACAGAGGGGAGAAGGGACCAACACAGGGTAAAACCTTTTCTTTCAGACAGAAGTCACAGCAAAACTCCAGCCCATCCATCCCTTGCAAATAAATCAACTTTATGAGTTGCTGTTGAAGTTTCAGCCCTATATGATTTTTTTTTTAAATTTGGGTTTTTTTTTTTTGAACCAAGCAGGCTTGGCAGAAAGGAGCTGTACACCTGAAGCCTCATCACTGCATTAACCAGCTCAGCTGACCCTGGAGCTGCTTGGAAGTGGCCTCATCCCCCAGCAAACGAGAAGCAGAGGGGAGCACCAACGCAGGCGATGCTGCACCTTGCAGAGATTTGCATGTCCTACAAATAACCTTGCATCAGTATACAGAGTCACGAGAGCAGCCTTCTGGGTATGGAGAGAGGAGGAGGAGGAGGACGGTCAGGAGGAGGGGAAGGAGTGGCGACAGCAAAACAATCAGAAAACTCCCTGGGAATCAAATCTGCTTTTCCTCTCTAGGAAAAAAAAATAAAAAATCCCTCCCCAACACAGAGATGGCGGGAGGGGAAGATCCTGGCTCCTTCTCGCTCCTACTCGCTCCTTCTCTGCTTATAATCC
>NW_010181697.1:0-1932 GCF_000695765.1 Mesitornis unicolor
CCAAAAACCCCTCACAGAAAACCCAATGCAGCCATCTGCACCCTTTCACAATAATCAGAACGGGGGGGGAACCTTTCTGCTTTTTTTTATTTTTAATCGTGCTTCCTTCCCACAAACTGTTCAAACACACAGGCACAATTTTCTTTCTTCAGTTTGAAGGTTGTGGATTTTGCCAGAAGGCATGTTAGCATTCGTTCACCTTGAAGTGCTTTTACATCACCATAAAGATAAGTACAAGTTCTGTTTGTCTTTCAAAGAATTACGCTTTTGGGATACTCAGTTGTGGTCCTGATACAAATCTGAAAAATTGAATGAACATTAAATTGAAGTAAATTCTTTTCTCAAAATCAGCATATATAGAATCAAATCACAGTATGCACTAATAAGATGAGATGGAAACTGACAGTACACAAATCTTTGTACTTCTGTGATTTTATGTGTGTGTGTGGTTATGCTCAACACTGACTAATTAAAAAAACCTGAAAAATAAATTATGATTGGATTTTATCATGCAGTTTATGAAACATGCAAGAATCTTGCTTTGTGTCAACATTAGACTCTTTCTCAAATAAATCTACATATGGAGAATGGAAAAAAAAGGGAGGGGGATTTGGAAACATAACAGCTGAAACACACAGAATCACAGAATCGCTCGGTTGGAAAAGACCTCCGAGATCATCATGTCCAGCCGCTTCTGTCTACCCACTGAACCATATCCTTAAGTACCTCGTCTACCTGCTTTTTAAATACATCCAGGGATGGTGACATCCTTGTCTGAAAGAGCAGTAAATTGGGGAAGAGGCAACCAAAGATGGATTTTTGGCATCTAGTTTGCGAACTCCGAGTTGCTTTTATCTGAATATTTCAACTTCTAGGAATACTTAGGCGCTGCTTCCTATAAACAGCATATTTGTCTTCCCCTTCTTTTCCCATAACAAGTAATTCTCTTGTTTACCTCTCCATAGGATGGGAACCGCTAACCATTACTCTAGTCTCTGGTGCAACTTATCTCCCCCTGACTTGCTGCTAGCTGTAATGGTGAAGCAAGAGCTGGTGTTGGTTGAGTAGCCTGAAGTGAGGGAAAGATAAGTGATGTTGGGAGAGAAACATGAGGAGGGAATGGCTATATGGGAAACTGCACAGCTAAATTAAACTCTGCTTTACCTCTAGTAAGGGACCTCTCCAAATAACTATGTCTCTACTAAACTCACTACTTTGCAAATAAGTTAAAAGATATTATTACATTTTGTGTTTGTTTAGCATGAAAGGCTAACCTAGGATTTTATGCTACTAATATATTTGTACACAGGTATATTAGAAACATATCTAATGTTTTGCATTTTCCTGAAGACAGTAGGAAAATTGTCTCAGGGTGTTGAAAGCATGAAGTTTGACACTCACATTTTGAGTGTGTGTTGTAATGTGAGTTTCCCATCAACTTGGCTGCTGGTAGAAGTAAGATGTTGCTGTTTCTAGGTAGAGAGGGGAAGAGTTTAGACTGAGAATTGTTAATTAAAAAAACCTAATGAAATTTGAATAGTAATTTTAATACTGATTTAAATGTGAATATATTTCTTACAATGCAGACTAGTATAAGCTATAAGCTCTAAGATATGAGAGTGCTCATAATAAACAGGTCTAAAGCAATAAACTTAGAATCATAGAATGGTTTGGTTTGGAAGGGACTTTAAAGCTCATCCGGTCCAATGCCTCTGCCATGGTTGCCACCACCAGACCAGGTTGCCCAAAGCCCTGTCCAGCCTGGCCTTGAACACTTCCAGGGAGGGGACATCCACAGCTTCCCTGGGCACCCTGTGCCAGTGTCTCACCACCCTCTTGGTAAAGAATTTCTTCCTAATATCTACTCTAAATCTACCCTCCTCCAGCTTAAAACCATTCCCTCTTATTCTATTGCTACCTGCCCTTGTAAAA
>NW_010181698.1:0-34412 GCF_000695765.1 Mesitornis unicolor
AAATTTTACAAATGTCTTCTGAAAACGGAAACCTATTAAAACAGAATTTCCCAATCTTGTCAGTGCCTCTGGAAGTATCCAATAGGAAAAAAAAATAGATGTTTGACTTCTTATCTGCCTTCTCCAATAAGAGACTAATCTCATGGCTGCCGAAAAGTTACAGGTGCCTCCTGACAACCTCCTACTTGCTCTCAGAGTCCTAATAAGGACAGAACTGGGATGTAAGTCAGAAGCACAGATCTAAAGGCTTGGGCAAAAGCCTGCAGGCCTAAGGTTTTCTTTGCTTGCACAGCACAAAGTCACTCACTAAGCCCTGCAGTGGAAGGAGCCACCCCAAAGAGCACGTTCCTCTGTTGGACCAGAAGCCGCACTGCCCATAGAGGCAGGGGGAGGAAAACAAAATCAAAAAGGATGGGAGAACAGAAAGTGGTGAGTTTTGGCAAAAGACCAAAATTAGGAACAAAAAAAGGACAAAAGAAATGACAGCAAATAAACCAGGCATCTTGCCCTTACAGCAACAGGGTGCTGCTGAGGAGGTACTCTCACTAGGCCAAAGCAAATAATGTCCAAAGAATGCCACAGTGTAGCAGTACAAATGCCACAATCCTGCCTTCCTCCTCTTCCAGGAACACCAGGTGTTTTTTGGGCACAGAGCATCTCAGACAGCAGTGACAAGCCTACTCATTTCTCTTACACCACTTATGTTTTATATTCAGTTTGTGCTTCCTTGTTTTCTGGCAAGTGCCCTTAGGAAAGGAAAGAACACTTCTTGCATCTTCTCAACCCTTGTTTACCCTCTGGAAGCCATACACGAACCATCTCAAAAAGATATATACAGATGAGCTGGTTTGAATTAAGCCTTTTTGTTTTCAGGAGTTTCTATAAGCATTTTGCTGGAATCTTGACCTCTAAAAGAGCATTACAACAGTTAACAGAAATACAGAGAATTCAAGATTACATCTAATGTTTGATTCCTCCCTCAAGCAAGTTCACTGAGTATGTTTGAGAACGCACCAGTGCACACAGGAGTTAAGAGCCTTATCTCTGTTATAACCAGCTTATTTCATATTATAGAAGTATCCCCAAGTGCTTATTATTTTCTAGAGAATTTTTGTAGCCTGTCTTCAACAGAAGCAGCCATGCATACTTAAAAAGTGCAAGTGTCCAAATAGGCAAGCACCCTGATATCTTGGAAGAGTTGCTCCACCTAACTTGACTTTGTCAATATGAAAGGAAAAAATGCTAAAAAAATATTCAGCGCTACTTATTTGCAACCATGTTCCCACCTCCTCAGCTGCTTTAGACTCCACTTCAAATGCTTTAAGCCGTAGCAACTTAAAAACCTTTTTCTGACATCAAGAGGCCAGTTCCCTGGCTGCAGTAAAAGCCATGAGCTGCATTAATCAGCATTGGTAAGACAGACTGAGAAGAGTACTATTAATTTCAGATCATCACTAATGGAATTAGTCACTAAGTTTCTTTGGAAAACCACTAATAGAGGGTTCAGAAGGTGTAATAGAGCCTCATCAGCCAAAACTTTACTATGGGTGAAACAGCACAGCCTGGGGAGAACTTAAGTTTTAATTCCTGGAATCAGTCAGAAGTTCCTTGACTGGCAGTTGGCAATCCTGGCACTGAAGCTAGCAGGGCAAAGTGGTTCAGTGCATGTGAAATCAAAAGGATCATTTTATCAACGTTTAAATATTACCTGTAATAAATATATAACTAAATAAACAGATTTAATTATCTCTGTGATGAACATATGCAAATCCTCAGGCATGCCACTCTGTGGAAATTAAAAAAACGTGTTTCTGCAACCTTTATCAGTTATGGCAATTTTTATTTAATGAAGAATGCACACACACCAGAGCCTCAAGTTAAGGACAAAGTATTTCCTCGACTCCGAGCCTAGCATCCTCTCTGTTAGATCAGGCTGAATACATGTTGATTGATATTGCTAGCCATACTGTCGTAAATAAAGCTGCGAGTTATCCATTAAACCAAAGCAAAATGCATACTACAGCATTGCACATTTACATTGTGCGGACAACCTTAAGTTTATCCCAGAAACTTCTTAAACTCCCTACCATTTTCCCTTTCCCACATTCTTCCTCCACTTGCCTGCATCCTCCCCACCAATGGCCTTTTCCTGCTGTACTGCCTATGTTACCTGAAGAACTGGTACACTGAAAAGCAAAACCACCTTTAAGACAAGTTATATGCCTGAAAAATATTATGATTAAAAATCAAATAGCTTAAAACTTGTCTATGCTCATTAGGACAATTCTCTTCCTTTAACCATTATTGAAGCTTGAGTTCTGTACTAGAAACCACATTGAAAATAAATCATACATCGGCTGCAACTGCCTGACACAGCTTTTAAAAACCAAGCTTGAAGAGAACAAGAAAATCAATTACTAAAATGGAAGGCAAAAGGGGAATCAGCAAGTGGTGTGGTAAGTTTTTTGTTTCCTGAAAGAGCTCCGTATTACAGGACTGTATACATCCATCTATAAGAGCCTTTGTTCCCAGCTTCACAGAAATGCTTCTCAAGAGACCGAGATAGACCAACGCATCTGTTTGCAATATAACCACTTCTATTGCCCAAGAAAAAAAAAAATCACAGCGCTTGCACTAAATCGAGTGACAAAATGGTACAAATACATATCACTTAGAAGTCGACATAAAACACATAAAATGGAGCTAAAAAAAGCTAAATTCTTCATTAATTTACTATTATCACCTTCAACACAGCATGTTTAACAGATGACTGGTCTGCATAAGCAAGGATTAAATACTTAACCCTTCCTGTGGACAACACATTGCACTTACTACAATCACAGGTGTTATCAGAAAGCAAGCATCTGTCAATGAATTGCAGTCTAACAAAATATGCTACCATGGTGATGGATGTACCATTAGAGCTAATTAGTTAGATTACCTAAAGAATGTGTATTCTTATGTACCATTTCTAAAGGCAAATTGTTCCTGCCTGCCCCACTACTTTAAAAGTTATTCTAACCAAAGATTTTATTTGGGTTGCTATGGTACAAGCTGCCTTATAAATACGATGCTGATTAACATAAATGGATATATATTCCATTTTTAATATTCAAGCAATACCCCCACTCAGCTGGAAGACTTCATACATTAATTATGGAGCTCCAGAAGAAGCCACCAAAATTTTAATCCATTATATAAAACCTGAAACTTCAAAGCTTGTTTAATTAGATTAATTTTTATATTTTGAATATGTAGATACAGCAGAAAAAAAAGTCACATTCACTACAATAAAGTGTAAACATAAAACTTCAACAGATTAAACAAATGGAAGAGGAAACTTCTTTTTTTGAAGGGTACTTACAATGTGTAGGAGCTTTAGCACATCCACAAACCTATCAGAAAAGCAAGAAAAAGCAAATAGTTATATTTTAATTGCTCGACTAAAATAAACTGAGTAGCTGTTAAGTTTAGCATTGACACTTACACTTTCTCTGAGCTCATGATCTCCTTGGCAATATGGTAAACCTTTGTTTTCTTTCCAGCTGCCTTACTCTGCAAATAAAATTATATGTTATACTATGCACCTACTAAAACTGTGGTAAAGGACATTTTTGGCTACTAGTTTGTCAAAGCTGATGTAATTATTCAATAGCTATTTCTAATAAAGATGTTTTATACTGCTTTAAAATCTCTTGGCTTTGAAATCTTCTGACTTTTCAGGATCTGTGAGAAAATCAATTTAGCTTGTAGCTGGAAACAACAATATTAACTAAGAGTAGCTTTTATAACACTATCAGCCTATTTAATTATTACAGGAAGCACTGAAGCCCATAATGAATGAAGCCCTAGCAAGTGACAATTATTGTTTAGTAAAAGCAGTATAGCTAATATTTCTATATTATTTGATTTTTTTTTTCCTGATTAATATAGCAACAGTAATATTTGCAGTAAACTCAAATGGGTTTCAGGAACATCTTAAAGGAAATACACATTTTCTTAACTGAAAAAAGATGAAAGAAGAAAAAAAAAATCACACTGAAGAGAAAAGTCAGCTTCTGACAATCTACTAAAGGAGCTGGTGGGATACATAGCAACCATTCTGCAAAGATGTAGAAGTGTGAGCCTCATCATCTACCTGAGGCACTCTGGAGATTATATTGGTTTTTATCCACACCCGTTTGGCTTCCAAAAAAAAATCAATGCTACTCTTCAACATCAGATAGCAGGAACAGGTATAACAAAGCAAAAGGGGGTCAGCGTCCGAATGCAAATGTGTTTTCTACACAGTGTAACTCCCATGTACAATTTCCCTCAGATAACTAACACCTTTCTCATAAAAGCTCTCATGGTTTGCCAAATGCTCTGCTGCCAGCTGTCACCATATCTATTTGATATTCAGGCTTTCATGTCAATGGGCTGCAAAGAAAATCCTGCATGAGGAGCACTGCAACATCATAGAATATACAACACAAGCACGACTGAAGTCCTGGGGAGGCTGTACTGAGTATGGTTGTATAACACAGGCATTGAACAGTTTATCTAGAAAAGCAGACACCGGAGGCATTGGAGATATGAACCTTTGGTTCATAAGCACTAATGTTGCAAAGATTTGTCTGGAGTTTTAGTTCTTCTCTGAACCTATAAACAGATCTCAAGTGCTGGAAATCAAATCATGGAACCAATGATGTTCAGTGGTTGGTTTAATTATATTGTTATATTAAAAATAAAGAAATCCAAATTATTTTCAAAATTTGAATTTAATTGACACATTGCCAAATTATTAAATTAAAAATATTTTATAATTTAATAATTTGGTGTTGCCTCACATATATGCAAAATACATTAGTTATTTTGTATACTACATAGACATCTTCACACAGAGCTGGGATTTGACTTCTAAAATTAAACTTATTTCCAAAAACCACTTAGATCTATGCAATAAGGGTCAATCAGATTCAGACGAGAGTGTAACACCCATCCTCAGGCCTCCGTGGCTTTTCAGAAAGCACAGCTGACACACTCCCCACAAGACTGAATTCACAAGTAACTCAATTATGTGGAGCAAGGTATCTGCCATCACTGTAGATGTGACAGTTGCAAATGAGATGAAAATTAGTATTTTGAGAACAAGATGCTACCGCTAAACAACTACAAAACGAAATATCACAGTCTGTTTTCAAGCCCATTTGAAAGACTTTTCACATACCAGCTGGCACTGAAATGGCCACTTTGCATTTGCGGAGCCAAAGAGAGTCCTAATGGGAGAGCCAAAGGGATACAAATCGGCATTGAGAAGGAACCCTGTAACTCCTCCAACAGATTAAAAGCATCAAAACAGCCAGATGCTTGTGGTAAGGACAAATAAAAACAAGCCCAGCCGATGACTGATGCAGAGACTGCTTCATTCTCCCTTGCAGCTGCTCTCCCTTTTAGGAAGTTGGTTGTTAATCCCCAGCTGCCGGCCGCACGTGCCGCAGGCAGCCCAAGCAGGCCGATGAGCAGATGCTTCACAGCAAGCGCTGAATGGCACCGTGTAACCTGCCCAAGAAGTCTCCTAACAGGGACACTTCCCTGTAAAACTCTGTTGTGAAAGGCTCAGGGCATTCCTAGAGGCACTCAAGGTAAGTTAGCTTCTGTACGGGTACAGTCTTGTCATAGGAACAGGCTTTTCTCTTAACTCCCTGTGCCTCCCCCAGTTTGTTCCTCTCAGAAGATTTGGTTAAATAACATTCAAGTTGGACACATCATCCATCTTCTTTTTTTTATTTTAAATTATTATTCATTTTTAAGGAAAGGAAGCAAATACAAGTACTATCAAAGCAAACAGAGCTGCCAGGACTGGTGCTGAGGAGAAGCACTTGTCTGTGCGCAGGCTGGTGTCAGGGCATCCAGGAATGGGAAGTAAGAAAAAGGGCAGCCCCAAGGAAAGGGATAAGACCCCAGCACTTCATTTCATGTTAAGCAGTTAGTGCTGTCTTCCTACTCTTCATCTGAAGAAGAAAGAAGATTAAAACAGGGGAAATTATTCCAAGCTGGCACTTGCAGAAGCTAGCAGAAGGTCAGTCCTCAACCACAACAGTCACATTTGGATTAAACTCCTCCAAGAGACATAGGGGTAGCTCTGCAACCCTGTGACAGCTCTCACACACACCAACAGACTCTCCTCAGCACGAAAAGAGTGAATTAAGGAACTTAAATGCTGAAACGGAGGTTGAGGCCTTTGTGTTTCATGCCATTGAAAAGGAATAATTAAAACCTGGTTCAGATATCTGTCCCCTGTGCTCCAAGCAGTGATTTGGCAGGCCAGTAAACAGAACCTGCAAACACAAGAAAGCTGCCTGCTCTGAAATGGTTACTGGGATACAGCCTTTGCTGCATGGCAAAGACCCTCAAAATAGGACCATTCAGGCAAAACTACAGCTTCCAAGGTATTTTTCAGAAGGACCTTCTCAGACCTTGCAACCTTCCCCTGGCTCCTCTCCTTGGACTTCACAAGGCTGACAAATTAAAGGTTGATTTTACATGTTCAAGTGCACAAGATCATTGTGCACTATAGGATCTGTGAGGCATAGAGAGCCTAATTAAAAGGTATCTACCAGTCTCAAAACTGAAGATCTCTAAACATGTATCTGTGGATGCAGCTCTAACAGAGGGGCATGGTAGGCAGGTCTACAGCTCTACAACTCAGTGAAAGATTAAGAACAAATGCACGAGGTAACACACACTTTCTAACAGGTTATTTCTACACTTGACCTCTAAAAATCAGGCTAACAAACACATATTAAATTAAAATTTTAGGAAAAAACCTACATAATAAGAATGACAAAAAAGAAGTATATAAAGTTATGTTGACTCAATTATTTTTATTTGAAAATATCCTGACAGGATACAACTTAAAAAATAGTGCAAGAGTGAGGAATAAAGATAAAGATAAAAAGAAACCTGTTTATCTTCGTGAGGATCAGGCTCCCCTTTGCTGGAATCAGAATTTGTGTCATCATCTTCATCAGAACTGTTCATGATATCTTCTTCATCTGATTGAAGATCTCCGATTACCGCATTAGAATGATCATGGTGTTCTTCTAAAGACCTAAATTAAAATACGTATAGTCAATAAACATACTATACCTTATTTATGTAAAGAGCTTTCTGTTCTACCCAATAAATGGTCTACTTGGTATCAGAAACACTGAAAGCAGTAGCGGCTCATCTGAAGATGATGGCAGTAGTAGGCTTTTCCACAGTGGACTCATAACTCTGCAATGTTTGATCTATGCTGGTATTGATACAACGCTTGCTGACAGCGAGCAAAAGCCACAGTACCTTTGGAGCATTTACGTTATTGTCCATCAGAGTTTGCCTGTCAGCAAACTTTGATAAGTCCACTTCCTTATTGCTATATGCAGCTATAGTGCAACATTTGTATGGTGTGCCAGAAGGAGAAAGACAGGACTTGTTCCAGATACAGTACTCAGACTGGGGCTTTGTGTTTGAAATTTTAGATGCATGTCTATATACAGGGTTGTTTCTCAATGTATATGCTAAACAACTGCATCAGGAATGGCAATATTACAACCTTTCTGTCCAATAATTCTTCTTAAAAACAAGCAAGCAGGATCTTTCGTGATTAAAAACTCCCATCCCCCAGAGACAGACACCTTCCAGGTAGCTGTCAAAGCTATAAAATGTAACCTTGCTCTGCTGCTGTACAATGATTATAGAGGCCTCTTTTCATCAGCTTCAGCCTTATTTGCAACACAGAAATTGCATGAGACAGGCAACACAACTAGCCTCCTCTAACTAGACTTGACAACTTCAGTAGAGATTTAAGAAATGCTATTCTAGAAGAATTTTTTTTTTTAAAAGGTAGGGAAAGATAAAGAAGAAAACAGACACTAGAGGAAATAGAGCCTGAAGTTTTGGTAGAGCTACATAGAAACACAGCAAATCCCTGGGCTCCTGCTTTTAATCCTTAAAAATATCTGATAATTGCCAATTACACTAAAACTGTGATAAAATTCACATAATCTGTGTTCAAGGCCTGCAAAAAGATGCTGGGATGCCACAGGCTTACTGTGATATAAGCTAAAAGTGATGAGCTACTCTACAAAACAAAAAGCAAATCCAGAAACCCTTGTCCCCAATAACAGCTGTGTGAGGATGCTCTGGTAGCCACAGCAAGGTGTTGATTTAATTATTCAGTGCTCCAGGCAGAGTTAAAAACAAAACAAACCCCTCAACCACAACAAAACAACACACAAATGCTGCTCACAAACAGAAATCTATTTAGAGAAGACAAGCTAAGTTGGCCTGCAGACAAACTTTGGTCAGCCATGAAGACATAGAAAAGATTAAAATAGCCTGGTTCTATTAAGACAACACAGGAAGGACTCAGGAAACACCCAAGCAGTTGCTGTCTCCCAGAACTGAATGGGGTGGGGAGAGGAAGGAGATTGCAAGCTCATCACCGAGTTCAAACGAGATCCCGAGCCAAGACTGCAGCACCCAGGGTGCAGAGACATCCATTTATTTCACTTTGGAAATTATCAACTTCACACAGAAAAAGAGCAGCCACCAGAGATGAGCACTGATGGCAACAGTGCATGGAGTACATCAGGGCAGCTCCCACAGAGCTTCAGGAAGGCAAAAAAACAACTTTTCACTGGAGCTTTCCCTGGAACCGCACTAGCAGGACACCAAGACTTCTGCAGTTACTTGTTAACTCCAGCAACTCAGAAAACTCCTTGTCTGTCTACCTAATTCACAGTCAAATGACCTGTTGGCCTGAGAATGTTTATTTTAGCAGATGCCATCTCATAGCCTTTTATCTTAGAGATGGCAAACATCTTTATTACATCTGCAGCATTATATGAGGAAGATGTATCTCCCTGCTTTAGTGAAAACCTGCCATAGAAATAACTACTACTATTCCTTCATTTACTATATTACTCACAATTTTACCATTCACATCTGTCACCGAATTAACATTTGCTCTGGGATATCGGCAAATGTGTTATCTCTAACCACACTGGAATTCACTATTTAGTCCCTTATTCATTAAATTTTACTTTGGCTAATGGACATTTTATTGTCCCTTTTCATATCCCTAATATTTGCTTTAATTGCTGCTTTGATTTTCTTTAAGGTTCCTTCTTATCAAGAAAGCATTATTTTCACAGTTGTGAAATCACAGTACTTTTGCCTAAGCATATTCGACAGTATGCTCACGCTCAGATTTTGCTATCATTTTCCATTTAAACTTTTCAGGGCAACTGTGCCAACACTTAAAGTTTTAGAAAACTTGCCCTTTTGGAAGTCAGAAACAAGCATACTTCTGTATTCTGCTTGTGCAAACATAACCCCATGACCACTGAAGGATG
Organism: Mesitornis unicolor; assembly: GCF_000695765.1. Classification (NCBI taxonomy): domain Eukaryota; kingdom Metazoa; phylum Chordata; class Aves; order Mesitornithiformes; family Mesitornithidae; genus Mesitornis; species Mesitornis unicolor. Next base: position 9,384 of record NW_010181698.1, read on the forward strand.
AAGATCAAACTAGCTGGCCTGTGTTAGGTGAAGAATTTCCTAAGTGAAGGATTAATCAGCTTATCTAATAGAAAGCTTCAGTAAAATAACTGCTAAATTTTTTAAGAATTAACTACTACTGATGATTGAGGATGTTTAGTAAGTGTCCACAAATGACAGCCACTCACTGTATACATTTTTTCTTCCTGTGAATCACAACAGCATTTAAGCAGTAAGCTCCTTTTCGTGCCTTTGTGGTGCATATGCACCTACTATTCATGTAAAGGAAACTATGAGAACTGACAGAACCATCAACCAAATCTTGCCTACAGTATCTGTCCCACTAAAGCACCTCAGAGTAATCCTTTATTTATGCTGTATTTGCTCAGCTCACAGCCTAGCTCAGCCCTCGGGTTCTTCTACCTGATACATTTTGAGGTTGGGATTTTTTTTGTGGTTTTAAAATGACTTTTCTTCTTTGTGGGTTTTGTTTGTTTGGTTTGGGTTTTTTGTTTGTTTGTTTTTAAAGAAAAACCACAGTGGATGATTAATGATCAAGAGTCAGTTCACACCCAGCCATTTTTCAGAATCAAACAGTTCAAGGATAGGATGCAACAGTGTAGCCATGGGTAGATGCACTCCTGGTGGTATCTGCAGCTGTGTCCTCTTCTCCAGAGAAGATGGTGACAAAGTCACAACGTTAATCTGCCTTTATCAGCCATGTACTGGAGAACACATGACTCTACCTTGTACCTTACATCTTAACCTTTCTTCATAAATACCATGGCTTTTCTGCTGAAAGAGAAAGCAGGTGGTAATTTACCAATTACTCTTTCTGTATTTTTACTTCTGAAGTCATCTATAACATAAGTGTACATATAGTTCTCCTCAAGTTCTCTCTGGATGAAGTGAAATCCCTTGTAGCTTTTAAATGAGTTTGGAAAGTAGTACATGTTTAACGAAACAGAATCTTTTCTACCACATATCAATTCCTCTTTTGCAAAGTACCACAAGCATGCAGTAGTGGTTATTTTTAAGCAGCCCTTCTGACAGGTATTTCGGGGATACTGCAAACTATCCATATCTTGTTCCCTCTTCATCATGATTTGTCCTACCCACAGTGCTACCAAGAGAAACTTCTGCATTATCAGTCATGTGAAACACCATCACTGCCAACTCAGTGCGCTGCCCACTGAGTAAGAATATCTTGCCTTATCTTGTGAGCAAGTTACCTAAATATAGATGTGGGGCTTTTTTATTTGACACATAAAATGAAGGGATCGTTAGTTTGCCTCGGAATGAGCACTTTATGGGATGAAGCATATACGTTGTGCTATATTTTCCTAATGTGATAGTAAAATATTAATGAAAAAATACATGCCAATCCTAGTCAGGCTTACAGCAAGATAAACTGTAAAAACTTAACTGCCATCAAGTAGTTTGTTGGGTTTTTTTTTAAATCAAGAAAAATAAATCTTAATCAGCATAAAACCCTTTAATTGTCTGCAAAAGATGACCAAGACCAGTTCAGATGAGCTTATTTGTATTATTATAGAAGCTTCAAATACACCTGAGGCTTCACTTTCAGGCACTGGTGATTTAGACACTGGAAAGGACACCATAGCCTGAAGTCACAATTAACATTTCAGTCTCAGTTCCCAATTCATTTAGAAGGCAGTTATTATTTTAAGCTTGACTGAGATGATTCAGAGAGATTCCCTGCCATGCAATGCCCCACCATTAAGTATTTTAGAGAGTACTGGAATTACTTCAAGTGTTAGCATCACCGTAACTACTAAAAAGCAAATTTACACAGCTCCAAAGCTTTTGTTAAAATAGATTCAACCACGCTGCTGCTTTACACACACTTCCTTGTGATCTTCATTATTTTAGATGTTTTTTCTGCTTCCAGTAAGTAATCAGAAATATGTGGGAATGCTGAATAAACAGAACTTTGCACACAACACACTGCTAAATTCTTCTTTTCTCATCCTTTCGTTGTTTTAAAAGGAGTGCCCATTCTACTCTGCTGTTTGTAGGAGTGTCCCGGCATCTGAATCTTTCTTCTTTCTCTTCCTCCAGTATTTCAATGCGGTTTTTTGTGGGTGTGTTTGTTTGTTTGTTTTTAAAGAAAGCCTTGAACATAGAGGCAAAATTACACAAACTGAAGTTTCTGCTCAACCAAAAAAGCACACACCAAAACATCAGAGAGCCCATAAGCACATCCTACTATAATATTTCATTTCAAATCCTTTTTATATTGTTACAGCGTTTCACAATCCTTTCACAGCTGCTTGCATCTCACTTTCCTCCAGAGAGGCAACAATTACTATTGCTGTTCATCCATTTTCAGTTTTTAATATCTCAAGTCTCCGCAATAAATTTCAATAATTAAGGCATGTTCAGATGCTTTAAAAAAACAAACAAACAAAACTAAAAGCACACTGGCTCTCTGTGGAGGCAATAGCTGCTAAGTTCTTCTATACTTTCATAGCACCCCATACTGGTAATAGCTGTAGGCAAGGCAGCATGCCTCACTGACCAATTCCCTCAATGGATCCCAGTTGTATGCTTCTGGGAAACCTCAAGGATAAAAGACTTAAATAATGTTCTATGGTATCTTTTCTGTTAAGTCCTATCTAAATTCTGAATCTTTCTTTTGAGGCATAAAGAAGACCCGTAAATATAAAAATCAATTTAAGATCCCAAAACAATTTAGGAAGTAATTATCTGATTTGGGTGCTTGAGACAGCAGAAGATGCTCTTGGCAAGCCAAAGCAAAAGTGAAATCGTCGCTTGGTTAATAATTGCTTAATTTTGTTTAGTGAACTTCCTTTTGCTTTAATTTAATACTTTTTATTTAAGACAGTTCAATGTCTTTATCTAATATTTACTTACAGCAGGTTTTTGGAAAAAAAGGAAATTGGTTATAAAAACCAAGCGCGCTTGGCAAAGCGCAAAGAAAATGACGAATACTAAGATCACTAGCGAGCTCCTATGGAAGTTTCGAGAACAGATAGGATGGAATTAGTGATCAGCAAGATTAATAAAGGCATAAATTAATGCACTTTTTGGATGAGTTACAGTTCGCTGCAATACCTCAGCTCCACAACCATCCTGAAGAAGCCAACATCAGCACGTTTCCTTCCGCAAACCCATCCGGAAAGCATAAAGACAAACTTTGTATCGTTCCAGATGCACCTGGACCCTAACCCATCAGATTCACTTCATCATTTAAATTTCACATTCTCCGAACAACAGCGAGTGCCTACCATTATAGTTGAAAAAATTCCCTCCCTCATTGTCCTCTTCAAGTCCCTCTGCTTTTCATTTCTCCTTCAGGCATACTGGACCATTAAGCAGCAAATGATGAAGTGCAGCCCGGACCAAGTGGTTCACTTATCTTACAGCATCAGTCACCTCCCTGGTTTAGTGACAGATGGGACGAGCTGAAGCCGAGATCACCTCTCTCCTCTCTAGGTGTGGTGGACGGGGTGAGAAAGGCTGGTGGGCACCACTGCGGCTCTTGCAGGGCTGGCTCGGCTGCCAGCACTGGGGACTGCTTGCCTTATTGCAGCCAAGCTGCTTGGGCTTCAACTTCTCTGCCAAAAACGGTGCTTTTTCACAGCGAGAGAGCAAGGTGTCCTCTCAAATAGGATTCTACAGAATTTAAGTTTTGCCATTCGTTCTTCTCCAGTGACAACTCAATTATTTTATTAAGGTCTTCATATCATTAGGACTAATAACAATAAAAAAGGCAACAGACCAGAAGTTTTTATTGACCTGATGCTAAGGAATATGACAGGCAGTTAATCTTGATCAATCTTTTATACATATTTTTTAAGACCACCTGAACAGATCGTGCCTGGGAGATTCATTAGTATTGCAAGCTCTCCGTCCATAGGTGACATGGCTGAGGAATAAAACAAACCTCTACAACAGTCTTTTAAAATAAAAGAGCACCACAAAACAAGAGGCAAACAAACTAGACCAATAAATCTGCAATTATTTGCATCATTTATAAACTGTTGTGTTTATAACTCTCTGTGCTGGTTAGGGAACTTTAAGGATACAATCAGAAATGTAAACACTCAAGAATCACAGCTAGGAAACAGAAGCAACCTGCATCCAGCTAAGCAATTGGAATTGAAAATACTTTGTGCACATCAGGTTACTTTTTCACATTGCAATTTAAAGACTTCAAGAATTGAAAGAGAATTATTTTAAACAATCTCATATGCACTGTGTGCATGTCTGTCTACTTTTGCTATAGAAAGGCAGGACCGTCGATGACAGTGACACATTGTCAAGAGAAGCTCAAGACAACCTCTGTGAGATGGATTTTGGTTCAGAGCCACTCGTACTTCGAAAGCTGCCTGCTGTCTCCCAGCAGAGAGGGGCCAGGTGGGAACACCGGGAGTTTGCTCCTGCCAAGAGAAACGCCAAGAAACACCCTCTTTGTCCCAGTCTTTACCTCTGGTGCTCCCTGCTCACACCTGGGTTTCCTGGGCAAGGGGAATATCACAAACACCACCGAGAGCTGCCACCACATTTAGCCTGTTAGATCACGCCACTGGCAGCTCCCTCTATACTTGGCTCAGCATGTTGAAAACTGCAGCACCTGACTTGCTGGAACTGCGTTATCCTAGCGCTTGCAGCCAGCAGCATTTAGTTTAGCATTTGTCATCCTCGGGCCAAGACAGCAGTTAGTTCTTTCCTCGACAAGAAAAAAAAATAAATCTGACTCACGTTTTAAGCAAAAAAAAACCAAACAAGGCATTTGTCATATGTGTTTCACACTTCGTAAATTTTGTACCTTTTTTTTTAAGCAATCTATTACGTCATTCACCCTACTTCAGGCACACTACGATCAATAGAGTCATACGCATACTATGTTGCTGAATTTTAAAAAGCACAGTTTAAGAAAAGGGTGCAAACAGCTCTCAGATTATCTCCATATTTAGCCGCGATTTGAAAACACGAGCTCCCATGGCCAGAGGCGCCCAAGGACCGCTCGCACCGCAGGCAGCCTCCCATGCTTGCAGGAGCAATCTTCACTGAGAGCGTTTGTTGACAATTCCTCAATTCCTTGGAAAGTTCAACATAAACACACACGCATGCTTCAGATGCTTCCACACTCACCATAGAAAAGCCACCAAAAAACAGGTCTTCAAGAAAACTGGTGCCCAAGCAGGAGAGACGGCCATATCACCTTGTCTCCGCTGGGGCAGCCCCAGCAAAAGTGCCAAAAGGAGATGATGCCAATGTGGCAGAATATAATCCAAGAGGATACAAGAAGACAGGCTCGAGCATTGGCACCAAAAAGCAAAACACTGCTGGAAAACAGAGAGATTTAAACCCTTGCCTGGAGAGCTGTACAAGGGAAGGAGTTGCTGCATCAAGTTCATCCCCTCACCACCCAAAGCTGTGAGGGATAACCTGCCTCCCAGGGCAGGCAAAGAGGGAAGTCTTTGGAGAAGTTACAGATTTTTGCCTTCCCTTATCATTAATTCTTGTTTCACAGGGAGAGCTGCAATGCTTATGGCCAAGACCTCTGGGAAAAACTCCTGGAAGTGAACTCCTTATCCTGGAAGTGATAAGCAATATGAAACAGGGCTACCAAAATAAGGTGCTCATTTATAATCAGTATCTGCTATTTTAACTTCTCTCAATTCACAAAACTGACCCTAGTGGGAAAACATTTACTGGGAAAGGAAAGCAGGATCAGAAAAAAACCCCAAACAACAAACCACTTGATTTTCCGGTCACCAGCACACGCTGAATAGACTTCTACAAATTACACAAATATACTATACTATATAGTATACTATACTATACTTCTATACAAAACTATAATAAAAATAGGACAAATATCTTAAACTAAATGCATCAAATTGGAAAGGAAAAACTTAGTCTAAGTGAGAACCAAATTTCTTTTTAATTCCTATTTCAAGCAAAATTGACTTTACCTTGCCAAAGCTACCATGGCAAATATTCCAGTGTTCAATGACTTCAACTCCACTAAAATCAAAGTTAATGCAAGGCCCCAAATACTTTACGTGTTGACTGATCATTATTTTTATGCCTTTTTTTGGGGTGACTTTATCCCTGAATTCAGGACTGTAACATCTCTCTTCAAAAGCTGTTTGTTCAGTCTAGAAATAACACACAACCTACTGCACTCCATGTTTTGCATGTCGGATAGCTAGAAGATGACAAAAGAAAGCTAAGTAGCAGGAAAAGTGACTACTTAAAAGGTAGTCACTTAATTTAAAATAAACGTGGAGTGACTTAACTCTTAGACACACAACTGTCTGCATGCACAGGAGCTGACACAGCTTCCTGGGTATTCTGCTGAAAAACAGAGGTTGAAATAGTTTAGTCGAGACCAGCACTCGCTACCTGCAAAGAATAATTGAGCTGTTTGCATGACTGGACTTGTGCTCCCTCTCATCCTTTGCACGTATTAGAAGAAGAATGGGCTTTAGACACTTTTCCTAAACTTCTCAGCTCATCTCAAAATCAATACAGAACATCCAACCTCCAGAAACAACACTGGGGAAAACCAAACCAACCAAACCAAATAAAAAACCCCAGAAAAAATCAACTGAACTCTGCATAGTTGAAATCACTGAGCCAGAAGGCTCAAGTTGTAGCTACCAAAATGGCAGTTTTGATAAGAACTCCTTTTATTTATTTACATGCAACTTAAAGGGTTTTTTTAGTCCATTTCTGCTTGAGTGGAGCAGTTTTTCATAAACACAAAGATATTTTAAGGAAAAAATAAACCTGTGTAAACTTAGTATTTTTTAAAGAAGCTTCTTGGACTCTAGCATCTAAAATAAAACTGGCATTCATTAACCTAAATTTTGTCTAGTGCATTGAAACAACATAGCTGCATAGTTTTCCAAGTCTGTTCATTACAACATCTTTAACTGGATCAAATATTAATGTTGGGTAAATGAGGGATATTAATATCACTGTTGGCATGTAAATAAAACCTGATGTTACTATTTTGATTGCTTTCTTTACCCACATTTATTTTATGCCCAAAAACATCTTAAGTGCTTTATATATATGATTACATTAGATCTTGCTGCAGTTAAAGTATCACCATACAAACCAGAGTCCCACAGAGCTTCACAAGCACATTTCCTGAGCCAATGCTGAAAATAACCCACAGGAAAAGGCTGTTGTTGAGCATATAAATGGGCCTTTCATCAATTCTTATGTCACATTTGACTCACTCCCTGATACATCTGAGATACTCTCTGGAGCTACATTTTGTTAACCTGCACTTCAGACCATGGCTGGCAACCAGAGACAGAACGCACGAGTTGGAGACAGGGGAGATCGGCCAACATTGGGTGACAAATATGCAACATTAGGTTAGCTTCCCCCTTCTTAAGAAAAAGGAAATACATATAAAGAATGCTGAAATTAGGGAAAAAACAAATGTGGAATAGAAGAGGAAAGAACAAGATAAAGCATCGGAGATTAATTCAAGAAGGCATGTGGCACCCGAGTTCCTGGTACCCATCAACAGGGTGGTGAGGAAGCAGGCTGAAGGACGCAGGGTTTTAATGTGCTCCTTTGCTTACTGCAGGCTCCCCTACATCATGCTGAGCTGCCCTCTGCCTGGAGGCAAGAGCTGACACACCGAGCTGAGGCGACGTCACCGGGAGGAAGGACGAGGACATCCTTGTATTGTCCCGGGGGATCGATGGGAATAGCACGGTTCGGGCATTTTTGCCATCTGCAGTGAGACCTTCTTCAGTGGGAAACGACAGACAGCGCAGTTTATCATTTGGTTTGTGACAAACATCGCATTTACAATCAAAATGGCTCTTTTAACGCATATGGACTGCATGTGCTCCAAGATTAAGGTGCCATAACTTTCTAGACAGCACAAGACAGTGAGAAAAGGAACCACCAAACCTTTCGGACAGTGGCAGAAGGATTTGCGGGGCAGCGCACCCCAGCAGCTCCTGCCTCCTCACCACTGTCAGCCTGCTCCTCTCTCACTCACCAACACATCCTGCCCCAACTACACTCAGTAACAGATAACATGAAGAACTTAAACCACAGCTATTTTTATGTAGCACTTGTAATATCAGCCAATAAACTGGAAGGCTTTCATTATTGCACTTCCAACTCTGCCAAAAGTTTCTCTGTGCGCTGCATCCACATCAACCTACTTCGTCCAGCTCTTCCTTTTACCAAAATCAACAAGGAGCCCTTGAAAAGAGGGATGAAATAAATACCAAAGCCACTCAGAAGACAGAAAATCTCTTTCATTACAATCTTGGAGATCTTAATAATTGTTTTCATTCCATAAGACCTTTCAAACCTTTTCAAAACTGTATACTAGAATAATGGACTTTGTACTAGAAAAATGCAGTTCTTCAACTCCCTCTCTCTCAATGAGGGAGAGAAAGGAGAGCATCAGATCTCAGAATCCTTCCCAACTTCAAAAACAGATGAAATCGGCACATCTCAAAACACATTTGCATAGGTGTGTGTCAAGATTCTTTTAAAGCAAGAAAGTTCCTATTTATACTAAGGAAAACTCCTTCTCTTACTGGAAAAGCAGATCATGGAGACACTAACTTGCATAATGACTCTTGCAAGGAAAGACAAAAAAAACTCAAAACATCCCATAAGCTTTCCTGAACAGAAAAATTCACTTTGAGTCTTTGAGGTAGTTTCACATGCTAGCTTAGTAAAGTAGGTAGTTACTTAGTACCCAAGTAATAATTAGCTTAACTACAAAACAGAGCAATTCCAGCCCCAAGGCCAGTGATTTGACTAACCCTCGGGAAAGAGAAGCAGCAGTGGTGAACAGCCTCAGGATGAGGGCTGCGTGCACCCACTTCCTTCCCAGTGCTTATGTCAGAACATCAATAATCCCAAGCAACAGCACTTCCACTTCTCACCAATATTTCCATTTCTCACTGACTTGAACCCTGATTAGACACCCTTAAATTCTTTATAGACTTTGTTTCTTCACAGCCCATGACATAGCAAAACGTGAGAAGTCAGTACGACACATTCCTCATGTCAATAGCCAAGGACTGCTTTGCCCATTCCCTGCTCCCGAGTGAGCGCCAGAGCTGGGACTGCCGGGGAGGCTTTGCCTTCAGCCTGGCAGGGACGGGAAGCGGCCATCTGAGCCATCTGACTCACCCTTTACTGACGGGCCCTCGGAGCTGGCAGAAACCGCCCAGCTGCCTAACACCTACGTGAGAAAGCGAGGCAGGGAGGGGGAAAGAAAAAGGCAGGCTCAAGGAAGCAGAATACAAAAGGAAAGCCAGTGATAATACGTGAAGGTAATTTCGCCTGATAGGAAACCTAAATAGGGTACTATCAAAGCCAGTCCATTAGAACCTGATGCACACTCACAGAGGAAGAATTTAATGTACAACGAAGGGTGGCAGAAGCCACTTAAGAAGCACAGGGTGAGATTGGGTGACAGGACGAGACTGCGGAGCTGATGGAGGAAAAGGAACCAGCCTTCTTCCAACCAGAAACTAATCCATTATGATCTTTGAGAATCAGATGAAATAATAAAAAAAAAATCTACATATCTGGCCTTTACTTATCAGGAAATTATATCCATCAATAAAAGTCAGTAAAAAGAAAATGTGCTTTTTGATGTATGAAAATAACACTTTTGATACCCAAAAGGTACTTCATGCATTCAAATCTAAGCCTAAGCACTCGAAAACTGTTTTTAAATGCTAGCTAGACCCTGCAGTATTTTATTAATTTAGTGTTTCTCTTGAAACGTTTTTGAATGGGAATTTTGCAATTGCAAAAAAGCCCCAAACCCTTCCCTAACACAGCCAATCCCTAAACACCACCACATTTATCTGGTGCAATACTGCTCATCAGAAGCATGTCTCAACCCTAAGTAAGTTCAGGACATCAAAGAAGAATATGTATCAAAGCAAAGTGCTTAGCCACACAGATTTCAATACTAAATTCAATATTCCAGGAAGGCTTTCATGGACACTTAATTGACCTCTGGGGACACTTAGCCACCAAAGCAGAAATTAGTCTGGAAAACTAAACTTACATTTTGCATGGAGATGCTCATTTCAGGAAAACAAATGGATTATACTAAATCAGCAGGGGTGGGAAAAATAGGAAGCAGTATTTAATTAAACCAACATTAAGATCTCAAAGGACTGTTGTCACATGGCGTTTGCCCCCAGCCCTTTCCAAAGAAAAAAACTCCTAGCCAGAAACACAATGACACAGCTATAAATCTCATCAAAAGCAATTAGCAGTTGTGCACATTTGCAGTATCTTGAAGGAACACTGTCAAAAGTAGCCAGGAAATACAGCATGCTATTCCCTGAAGGGTGAAGGGGCAGACTCGCTCAACCGGAACTACAATTCTCTTGCCTAAAACAAGGTAACAAACACCAAAAGGAAGCCCACGTGATCCAGAGAAGTTTAAGTTTCTGTTTTCTGCAGCATGTTCCAAGTCACGTTCACTGCTCATTTGCATTTTCATATTGCTGGACAAACGCACATTCAATTTTACTTTTGGTTTTAAGGAAGATTTTGTAGTCCTCCTCAGAATAAAGGTTTGTCACTAAAAAGGAGATAACCAATGCATAAATATCTTCTACTAAGAGTTTGTTGTTGTTTTTTTTTAAACGGTGTTACTCCAAAACAGAACTGTTTCAGCTAGTGATATATAGAAAATATAAAAATAATTGTTGTGGTGGTACAAGCAGCACTGACACATCACCTCACTTTTCAGGCCTGAGCCTGAATTTATAAAACAAATATCTAAAACAAACAACAAACCAACCCAAAGCCAAAGAGCTGCTTTCCCTGTTGTTATCTGCAACCAAATAACGATATTTAAGACTTCTACAGTTAACAGTATATTTTATATCCCACCTATTTTTCACTCACTTTGTTTACAGATTCCTCCTAATAACACATTTCATTAATTATCCATTTTAAATTTGTAGTTGAACAGGTAGACTAAGACAAAATAAACAATCCTTCAAAACCATCTCAAGAGACTTCTGTTTTCTATAGTGGAAACACAACATGGATTATCTGCTCCTAAGGTATTGTCATTACTTTCTTTATTAAGAATATTCCCCTGAACTACTTAAAACAAGCAAAACCCATCAGTCTCCCACTATCAGCATTCTGTCCCACCTCAGCGGTTCACATACCATATCAGGACCCTGGCTGCCTTCCTTTCAAAGCCAAGCCCACCTTCAGTGGAAGGGAGGCTGACATCAAATAACTCAAAAATCAAGTGGTGACAAGTGATACCTCACCATTAACTACCCAGGCCCTCCATTTGCATTTAACTCCCTGTGGGAAGACCCAAGCAAACAAACTGTATCTGAATTTCCTAAGACATATGAATTTAGGATAAGAGTGTCAGAAGCTATTACTGTTCTCCATTAAAGCATACTGGTTTCGCCACATGGGATCAGGAGGAAGTTTCTCAGTAACAACCGCAGCACTGGGCACATTATTAAAATTTTATTTCTTCCTCCAGAATGAAATGTAATATGGGGTAAAGACACCACTAAACTCTTCTAGTAATGACAACCCTGGTATTCAGAATTAATACACTACATACATGCTACTACAATGAGAAAAAAGTGCAAGGAATTTGTCTCTGAATTTCTGAGAAGAACTCTCTCATTTGTACGTTGGCTTTAATCATAAGACAATTTGCTTTGAGATCCCCATTAGCAGCGCATTGCAGGACTTTTATGTACCACAATCTATGAAAAAGAGTTAAGTGCGTGTTCCGACAGGCTGGGGAAAACACGAGGGGTAATTATTTCAATAACATCAGCACTGTTTCTCTAACCGGTTTTATAATACCACCTGGCCCAGGAAATGAGAAAAGGCTCTTAGAGAACTATGCAGAAAAGGTAAGACATTGATAAAGAAGCTTCAAAGGAGCTGAGATGATGGGAAACTGGAGAAGCTGCTTTCCTGGCTCTGTCCAGGCAAGGATCCTTACACCTCCCAATCCAGAGCCAAAGTGAATACTTGGAGCTGCTCTTCCAGCAGCAGCTGATCCAGGTCAGGAGACCACTGCCCCACTGTGCTCCTTCTTCTCCCACGGATTTCTTTGTTCCTTAAGATCTACTGAAGTAACTGCATGCATTAATTGTTTCCTAAGGCAGTTTCTGACAATGTAATTTAGTTTAAAATAAACACTTACATAAAGGGTTCTGGGTATGGTTTTCTATGGTGGTCTTTGAAAAGAAAAACACAACACACAGGAAGATCCAGCTTAAGGAGCAGCTACAGTTGCAGATGCGCCAAGGTGCAAGAGATCATTTAAACCCTTAAAACACCAATGGTACTGGTGAAGGTTGTGTGAAGGGAGAATAATCACAAACCTCTCACCATCAGCCAGGTGAGAAAACTACAAAAATTCACTCAGGGATCAACTGCAGTCTCATGCTTACCATACTTCATATATAGTAAATCAGTCTTTCTCATTTCCTAAAGCAAAGACATACATTGACTTGACCCAGAACCACAACATAAACCAAAACGGATCACATAAACACATAAAATATATCCCTATGAGTTTGTTGACACCCTTCTTCGGTAAATCAATTCAAGGGAATACTAAAAGAGTGTGGTCAAAACCCCCAAAAGATACCCAAAGATCAGATTTACACAAAAAAATACACTCAGGAACTTAAATGATGTCAAGACAAAACCAAGAAAAACCCTACTGTAAACAAGAAAAATGCTCAACAGGCACATGAATAAACATACCAATACCGAGCCCATAACCAGAAACCCTACTTCCCATGATAAGGGTTCATGCTTTCCACCAAACAGTCTAAGGTTAAGGATATCAACTCTATAAACCACTATTAACATAGGATGCCACTTAAAATATGTCGTCTCCTATATAAGACACACTCCCCTAAAGAACGGCCAGCTCTGATTCTTTGAAGCATGTGTTTGCAACAACACACATTCAAAATGAAATGAAACTTAGTAACTCGCAGTGAAAAATGAAGTTAAATGTGACTATAACCTAGCTAATTTATTCTTGTCAGTATGTATATACTTTCAACAGCATAAAGACATTTGTTGGGAACCTGGAAGTATACAGGCTTCATTAAAATCCATAATGCTGATTTGAGGCAAGTCTTGACAATCCTTAAGGCCAACTGATAAGCTGAGGTTAAGAAGTTAAATGATAGCATTTTGGGTCAAAACACTGCTTCACCTATTATCACACACTGACAGTCACAGTAAACAATGCTATTTAGGGAGAACATATGAGCCTGGACACTCTCTGAAGCCCATTCCTCTTCCCAGCATCCACAGTCACAGTATCACAGATATTTAAAGATCTGTTCCTGCCTATTCCATTGCACATTTGTTTTGGACATGTCTGTGAATCGGTCCAGTCCCTTTTTGAATCTGCTGAAATGATCTCTCTTCACCACCTCCTGAGACAACGAAACACAGCAGCAACATGCAGAGTCACCAGACCCCATCTTTCAGTAATATTCTGTGCGAGTCACACAGAACTTGTGCGTTACTACTACTTTTATTGCACCTGGAAGCACAGGGAGGCACAGAAGACTCGCTATATTCAGGGAGAGGCAATATCTTTTGTTATACCCCAAAAGCTTTCGAGACCTGATGAAGAATTTGCATAACCAAAAGTTTATCTGCTTTTCCCAGCTCTATCAGCTGATTTAAAAATGCATTCATTCCCCCTACAAACCTAGCAACTACGCACTCTATGGACGCTTATCCAAGTTCATCCTGAGGCTGCTGGTAAGGTTCATTCCTCTCAATTTAAGTATACTTGGATACAAATACATGACTGTATCTGATTTGCTTTAAATCTGGAAAAGCACATACATTAGTTTCCCAAATTGTTATCATACATAAGGAATAACTAGCTTATTTTTCCTCTTGACTCTTTACCAAGTCCAACAGTTTTCAAAACAGCAAAAGTATATAAAGATACAGAGCAATGACTGTCCTGCTGTCATTTAACGAAAGGGGCATAGCCTCTCAAGCTATCATTTAAACATGTTTACAGCCAGAGTAACAACAGAGCTGTTTAACTCCCCTTTCCTCTTTATTTTACCTGCCAAATCTCAAACGCCTGCTTGAAGCTTCACAAGGCTCCTCAACCTCATAGAAGCCAGGGCTCTGGTTGTCCATGCTGCCAGAGTTCTGCCATTCAAAGCAGAGATTTCTCCCCGTGCTCATAGCAAAAGGCAAGTTCTCGTACTCAGGTATTTCCTCGTAGTGACGCACGTTCTCGTACTCCGGAGCACAAGCGCTGGGTACAGAATTCAAATGCGTTTGCGACAAATTCTCTCCCAAAAGTACATGCCCATCTAAAGACTCCAGCCTTTGGTTACTTCGCATCTCAGGTTGACTTCTGTTTCTCTGCCTCTTCCTCTGTAATGCTGGACTACTTATTTCTACAGAATGCGCCTTGGTAGATTTAGCCTTCCTTTCACCACCTATAGATGTTACATTCCGGTTGCTACCACCTCCATGCCTGTCCCCAGTGGAAAGGTTGGCAATAGCACTATCCACGGACTGGCTGCCTTTAGATAGAAATTTTTGGAAGTCACTTTTCATTAAGCAAACCGACAGTTTCATGTTGAGAAACTTTTTCAAACTATTTTTCTTCTGATGCTCTTTGCAAGGCTTGTCTGTCCTTTCCATGTCCACAGAGGAGAGAGATTTGGCCCTGGGCTTTGTCACAACAGTCAAGTGGTTGAAGTTGGTAGTGATGTTAGCAGTTTTTAATGACCCAGAATTTCCTGTCAGTGGAAGAATAGGGTGAGGTAACTTCCAGACGGGTTTCTCGGAAGAACGTTTGGGTATGTCGCAGGATGACAGTGCACCTTCCTCCTTGGCTGGTGGACACATGAAGTGAGGTCCCTCCAGAACGCTGTTTGATTTGTCCTCACTGGAAGGGTAAGAGCTTTTCTCCACAAGCTCTGCTGATGCAGCTTTTTTCAGCAGGCCAGCAGCTGGTAGGCTGTGCCTCTGTGGTTTCTTAGGAATGACTTTTGGAGAACATTCATCCTTTATTTTAACTTCTTTACCTTCCAGTTTTTGTGGGGAAACATGGAGGCTATTGGAAGTAGATGGGTGCTGACTGCTAGTTATTTTGAGTTGCTTTGGCAAACTCATGGACAAAGTATCACACCTGACAAAGTTAGTCCTTTTGTCCACACCATCTAGCATACTGGAATCATCTGTCACCTCATCTATGGAGTTAACTAAGTTATGGTCTGCATCCAAAGGCCATTCAACGCTTTCCACCAAATCAGAAGTTTTGTGTAACAACTGAGGCAAAAGATTCTGTGAAGTTGACTCTTCTGTAGCAGGTTCCTTCACCTGATGCGTTTTGTCTGCATTGCTTTGAGTTATCTCACATTTTTCAGGATGAAGCCTTTCTGTATCATTGTTATAACAAACACTTTGACCAAGGATATTAATTTTTGCTGGCTTTTTAAAGCTTTGCTCTGCAAGCCCAAAGGAATCTTTCTCTGAATGAGAAGGTTCCTTTGTTCCTTCTCCTGCGGTGTCTATGCCATCCTGACGGACAAGACATGCAGCGCGTGGCTTTCTTGGCTTAGGGACAGGAAGCACTTTTGAGCTCAGGACTGACGAAGATGTTTCAGAGGAGGTTTTATCAGCATCTGCTTTCATAGCTATTTCACCTGAAAATGTACTATTGCTACTTAAAATTTCATTTTCCAGAATTTCTTGGTCCAATGTGCAAGAGCAACTGTGGTTATTTTCAGTCAAACCATGACAATTTTTGGACATCTGAAACTCATCGGCAGTGAGCTTACCATCAGTATTTTGTTGCTTCCCTTTAGCTACCTCAGAAGATGAAGAAGACTGTACAAGTTCCATAAACTCTATTTTAACATTGTTCTTGGAACTGCTGCCATCCCCTTTGTCAAGTTTGTCTGCATACCTGTGCCTCACAGGACTGCTGTTAGGAAACACTCCATGAGTTAGAACGTCCTTCAGTTTCTCTTCCAAAATGCTGGCTTTCAAAACCACCTGATTTCTAGTTACCAGTTTTTCACTGTGACCATCCCCCAGAGCTAGTGCAGTTTTTTCACCAACTTTGATGTTCTCCAAGTTTTCAAAGTGCCCAAAAATTATCTGAGTTTTGCAGGTGTTCTCCCCATTTCCAAGCTTATGAAGGCATTCGAATTTGCAAGATGACATTGGTAGAATATACGCTGTGTTACTGGTACTCTCTTCCGAGGCTTCATTTTTATAGTTCAAGTGGTCTAATGTTTGAGAAGAATCTCCCCTGTGCTCCTCAAAGCTTTTTGTGCTTTTTCTTGTAGATGATGGAGGTTTGACTTCTGGAATGGATGAGCTCTTGAGAACCTTTGGTTTTGGTGCAATTGCTGGCTTGGTTTTCCTTGCTGCTTGTATAACACCAGAAAGTACAACATCAGGCTTTGGTGCAACAGGTGGAGGCGTCGCCTTGTGTCCTACCACAAATTTTGGTTTGGGGGCCACTGGTGGCTTCTTAATTTCTAGGAAGGATGAAAAACAAAGACTTTAGTCACCATCAGCCCACAGAATGACTTCTCCCACACCGCAGTATTATCAGAGGTTTTGTATCGTCTAAATCACACAATCTACAGCATCTCAGTGTACATACATACATTTTTATCTTTAAAAGCTTCCCTCCTTTCCCTGCCACTGCTTTTTTACTAGTTGCCTTTCTTCTTTTTAACAGGCACAATCAAGAAGTGGTAGAAAAAGTTTTCAATGGTAACTTGTTCATTAAAACCAGTTTAACTTTATGAAAGTGCATGTCCTTGCTCAGATGCTGAAGTACAATGCTAATAAAAACAGAGCAGATCAGCCTTGTTTTGCAGTTTGAACTGTTATAATAATGTAACTTTAAAATGGTGCAAATATGCTAAGTGCCTTGTGTATAAGCCACAGAGACAACAGAACAGCTAGGTTAACTACCAAGAGAGTTCAGTTCCTTCCCCTACCACCTTTGTAACCTAGAATTCCCCTTTCCCTGCTGCTGCTGCTTCTCAATCAACATTGAGATGGATTATCATATCAGCTGTAAAACCGGCATGGCACTACCATCAGTTCAGTGAAATGAGTCTGTGGTGTGAAGTTAATACAGTAATTTGTAGTAAGTCAGTACTTTCCTACTGTAAAATGCTATTTCTGTGCCTCTTGTAAAATGACTTTTCCCAACATGTTACTGTCTGACCTAGAAACAGTCTCCACTGCTCTGACTTATGACCCACTTGACAGCACAAGATGACAAACCCTGGGGGAAGTGGACAGCAGGAAAAGGAGCACATGAGGAACTTGGCGATTACAGAGCTTTAATGGTGTTGTGGGTTTTGGGTGGTTTTGGGGTTTTTTGTTTGCTTGTTTAGCGTTTTTAAGGTATGCCTGAAACTTTTTAATATTGCAGGAGATCATTTATGACCAATTTATTTCCTTATGTTAGAAAAATTTCAGATTTCTAAGTGCTTTGAGTGATTTTTGACATATGAAAACTGATTGATAAAGTAAACAAGTTTCTCATTCTGTTTTCCTTATGTACTACCTCTGTATTTATTACCTTTGCTTTGAATGATATTTTGGTATACTCTCAGGAAGTCATACACATTTTAAATAAAACTCTCAGGAAAAAAAGCTAATTAACATTTCACATGCAAAGAGACTGAGTAAGCCATTGATTTATTATTCCCTTTGAACTGTGAGTTTGGTGTTTGGTTGGTTTTTCTCACCATTATTTTTATTATAGATGCACAAGTATATCTTAATCTTTAGCATGGAAAGATGACACTAAAGTTTCAGACTTCGGGTTCTTTCTGTTTAGGATTTTGTTTGTTTGTTTGAAAGAAGTCTAGATAGTAAGAAAAAAAAAAAGGCAGATGCCCTCAGTTGCAAGCATTTCCCAAACACTAAGCCACTGCTCTAAGTAGACAGCCAGAAACAATGTCTCTACTATAGAAACAGGAAAACCATGTTTTTCTAGGACATGAATCACTAAATGGTATCCAGACTGACTCCACTTACACTCAGAATAGCTGCCCTTGCTGCAATTATATTAGCAAAGAGGTAAACCCGATGGCAGAGATAATTTTTAAGACATTTTGCAAGAGGGAATGCAGCATTTCTTTCAAAAGGCACAGCTCCCTATAGGCACGAATGACAGCTCAAAGTGACTGAACTACCAGCAAAGTATGTACAAAGTTTCCCACACAGTGAAGTGTCAATAGTTTGATTGGAAAAACAAATTAACCCATTGAATGGGCAACCACTGATCCTGAACAGCACAAGAGCTGTACACTCACTTTCAGACAAGGCAACTGCCTTTTCAGTTGGAGAATGAAGAGATGGCAACAAAGGAGCCTGGTTTTTCCAGTAAAAACCAAGGAAGGGATGCCCAGTTTGTCACAGAACACAAGGCAGCAGCAGACCTGGGCCACATTCAGTAATTCAGTTTATTAAGATATTAAAGCTCCCTGAAAACAAGAGAGAAACAGTCTGCTTGGAAACCCTTCCTGATGCCCGAGTGAGAGAAACAGATTGCAGAAGATACAGGAGATTAAGCACTGGCTTGGTAAGTGATATCCTGCAAAGCACTCATTCCACTCCACAAATTGAAGCCCATAAGCCTTGGAAGTTTCTTTCTCCAGTGAAACTGCCTAATGTTTTGGACAGCAATCAAACTCAATTACTTTGCAGGGCTTTCAACTAGTGTTTATTAGGGAGGACACTCAGAAGTTACAATATGGTGCCATTATCTGAATATGAGATTCAAAACTAAAACATGAAAATGTAAGGGATGCAAAGAAAGAAAACAGTTGGTTATATGCCAACAGTGGAAACCTGGATAATGAACAGAGCAAGAAAAAAAAAATCATTCCTGATAACAAATGCAATTCAATACAATTTCTGAAGCCTAGCAGAATTTTTCAAATTACTTCAACATTAAAAACCATTGGCACAGACAGAAGAGACGGGCAATTTGTGTGCATAATAAAGACACCACTATCTGCTTTAAAGTGATTGCTCATTTCATCTAGAGTAGATATAGGCCAGTGTATTAACAGGGACATTAGTGTCTCGGTATCAATACGGATCTGCAGTCAACCGCTCAATCAGAAAGGAATGTGATGAAGAGCCCTTTCAAACATAAATATGACGTGAGAGGAAAGACTCCAGGAAAGGAATGCATACCAGTAGTTTTCTTCAACAAAATATCCCTAGTTTTTTGAAAAAGACAAGTGATGAACTTGGAAAAGAAAAAAAAAATCACAGCAGCTAGGCAAGGGTAAAAATATACCAGGTTTCTATTGGAAATCAAGAATTAGAGTTCAGTTGATTATAAACTAATTTAATTCACCGTGTGTGGATAAAAACCAGTTCTCCATAACACAGTGCTTTAAAAAGGATAATTTCCCATCCTGAATAGAAAGAAAACTAAGTAGGAGGCAACTGTTAAATATAAAGGTGTAAGGAATGACTGGAAGTCATATGAGAATGACTTTTTGTTAAATGACAAGCATAAGCAAGCCTCTCTGGTGAAAACCAATAAACATAATCAGGGAAACATTATGCAACAAATGCATGGAGTGGTGAGTTGTTTGGACAACAGGCTTTTTCCTGGTGCCATATGGACCTGTTTACCTAAGAACAGAGATGGTTGGTTATACCTGGGAGAGTAAAAACCACAGAGAATTTGGAAATCGTTGTAGAGAGTTATTTTATGAGAGCTCCTTGCAGGTCTGCAACTAAACGGTAAATAATCCTCCAAATTACAAGGAGGTAAATATAAAAAGATGAAGGGAGCTGAAAATGTTTCTGTACACAGCACCTGCCAGACTGTTAATGAAATGCTATGTCACCTTCTGGCATTCTTAGATGAAAACTTGGAACAAATGCAAGAAATAACTACAAAGTAGCCAAGACCTAAAAATCATGAACAGAATCCCAAGAAAGCTCATCCTGCTTAAATTAACCAAGAATATAAGTGAGATGGTCACAGTATATGTATTTATGCATATATGAAAGATTTTTGATGACAGATGGCTCATTAATCAGGAAAAAAAAGACACTATGAGATCCCATAGCTGACCACTGAAGTTTGACAAGTTCAAACTAGAAACAAAGCTTTTAAATTATTATTAAACCCAAAGGATAATTCATTACAGGAATATGTCGCCTAGGGTTGTGGTGGAGCCACCAGCACTTACGGACGATCTAAACTCACTTTCTGAGATGTGTAGAAGTTTCAGAGGAAACTTTGGACTGGACATTGGCTTCTCTCTCTTGTCTTACTCAGGAGAGGAGAACAGAGAATGACTATGATTTCCCCTGCTCCTCTCTTCAATCTTACCTCTTCCAAGAGGAGCCCTGCATCCATACTAGCATCATGGGTTACCCATAGTAAACCCAAACATAAGAGCAGAAACACAAAGTTTTATTTGCATAAACAGATGAAATGATGAGGAGCCAGCGAAGCAGCCAGAGACGTCCTCTGACTTGCTTGACTAGGCAAAGGAAGAAATCTATAAATAAAGTGACTAACAAAGCTGCCATCACCAACAGGAAACCTACAGCGCATCTAAGAGCAGCCAACAACATCTTCAGTGCTGAAGAAAAAAAAATGCTTAAAAAATACCAACACACCCAACACCGTTAAAAAAGTAGATTAAAAAGGGCATTTTCTAACAATAAATAGCCATTAGCACCACCTATGCAGGTCAATGCGTATGCTCTTTGTCTGACTTCAGCTCACAGCACAGAGAACAGCCATTTGTCCCTGGTGAATGATCTCCTCCGGCGTGCTGAGGAAGACACAGCATCCATTCTCATCCCGCTAAGCTCCTCTGTGACCGACACTCATTATTGCTCGATCAGCACACATTCCTGTCCTACCTTCAAGTTGTTTTAGAGGACTATGAGAACATACTGCAGCAACTTCTACTGTCAGTGTTTTGTCCGTAAGGTGTCCATTTCTGTTCTTCACATGATAGGATTTGGCAATTGAGGACCTCACTTAAAAATGCTCATCTGTCTTCTCCTAAGCAATATCATGAAGGAGCAGGAAAGCCAACAAGACAGTGCAGTCTTAAGCACTATTATAACACAGCTTTGAATCTGCTCCTCAAATTTTTACCTGTTATCTTCCCTGTTCAGCACAGGAACAGGGCGAAAAAGAAGATATATGAAGTAGAATTGAGGCAAGAAAAAAAATAAAAAATCAAATAGCACTACCTGTTCTGCAATTAACTCCACTACTGCTAAAGGAACATTTTCCCAGGTTATCTTTATGCTCATACTTTTGAGATTACAACTTCTACACTTGGAACAACAAAAGAACAAGTTATGTTCACCTGCATCTGTCCAAGAAACAGGGACAAATGGTTCTGGATGCTGTCGTGCAAGCATAACTTGATACTCCTTTCCTTGCAAAGCTTTGCATGCACAGGGGCCTCTCTCCTGTATTCAGGGTCTGGGTCTGTCTCTGGACAGACAAGAGGCATCCCCATAGCAGGATCCTGCAATCCATCCTCAAGCAATATCCTTTTTGGACCACAAAATAGTAGCAAGACAGTAAAAGTTAATCAGTGTAACATAAGATTTTGACAGCAGCTGGACCTAAACCTAAGGTACAGGTACACAATCAAGTCACTATGGGGTAAGCCAAGGTGTGAATTTAACAAATCAGCTACTCTATAGAAGCTGGCCATGTATATACAAAGTAGTTTATCCCTTTTCACCTATGAGGTGAAATCTATGTCACGTACTACTTGGCATATCTATTTCACAGGTACTGGGAAGGGAAAAGAAAAGGGCTTGAAACAGTTACCGCTTAGCAGCTGTCCTACTGTCAATGTATACATATTGGCTTTCTCATGGCACCTTGTTTACATCTGTACACTGTATTCTCAGAGTTAGGAAATCACATCTGTAGGCTATATATGAAAATAATATGATGCCTAGAAGGTATCTACCAAAGATTCAATGTGCTGTTCTTTCTTACATGAAGGACGAGCTTGCTCCAACAGCCAATTTACTGTTTGTGGGACTACTTTTGGCATAAAACCCTACAACTCACAGACACAAAACAAGAAGGCCAATCCGGCTTTTAAAAAGCACGTAGGGATAGAGGTTATTATTGCTATACATTTGGGATACGGCCAGAGATTGTTGTGATGGTAGTTAATACACCACACAGAGAAACAGATAAAGTATTATAAAACTTCAGTTTTAATGACTCACAAGAAGGCTTTTCAGTTCAAATACTTTGCCTTCAGTTACTAAAAGAAAGTCTCATCAGGTGAACACCTCAAAAAATTATTGAGATCATTAGTTTATTTCCTGAAAATGTGTATTTATTTTCTCACTATGCAGAGGCTCTGTTTTCCTCAGGTGCCACAATGCACAGAAGAAAACAAAAAAAGGAATGAGTCATGACATCCCGGATGATAACACATGTAGTTTTTAAAATGCAAGGGGAAAATGATAGTTTCCAAGCCACTATGGTTTTAGAAAACATCCTAAATAAACTACAAAAGGAAAGCATTAATTTCAAGATCTCGAGTTCCTCAATGACTTGTTGAAATAAAACAGGAAAGTTGAAGATAACTTTAGAGTAAGGACAAGAGATGAATAAACAAACTTTTAAGATCGCATGTGGAGATAGAGCTGAGTAACTCTAACGAGATTTGACATATTAGAGGGTTAAAGGGACATTAAACCCTATAGGCCTCATTTTTTCAGTCCTTGAAAGCAATGAAGTTTGATTGGAAAAGTCATGTTGATTTTGTTTATTCTGTTCCTGCTGTGTTTTCTTTCCCTTTGAATTACATTTTTGACATTAAAATACATTACATATTTCTCATTGCTGTTGTCAAATCAGATTTCAAATCTGAGTTATATATTCTGCCCACATTAAATAAGCTGTATAGATTCACATATAAGGACCGTTTCTTCAGCAAGAAATAATAAATGTCAAACTCATAACTCTGAGCTTTTGTTTTTCCCTTTTAAAGGCAAGGCGCATACTTGAAGACAGCACAATAGTTCCAGGCAGAAAATGAGTAAATGCACATTCATCAGCGCTGTATATAAAGAATATGCAGTACATGAGAAAGCAATGAGAGGAAAAATAGCTATAAATGAAGGGTGAAACCAACATACAGGTTGATCACTACAGTCGGATAATTTTTAAATTATCTAGAAGTATTTTAAATAAGTGCTATAGTTTCTTAGTTCTAACAAGTCCAGATCTACATAGACATTTTCACATATATAAGCAACAGCTATGGCAGAACTTCTTCACCTATTACTGAATTACTTCCAGCTCTGGACTGAGAAGCAAGTAAAACAATTTTTAGAGGAACCAGAAAAGATATATAGCAACAATATGCACCACAGTATTACCAGAGCAATAACTGAATTCACAATCTAAATAATTTCCATGTAGGAAACAGATCCTATAGATCGCAAGAATGAAATTAAAATGTAGGAGTTAGTAAGTTTTCACTTGAGCAACAGCTTTATAAAGCATGCTTATATATTTCAAGAGCTAAATCCTGGAGCAATAGAGAGATGGATGTCTAACCTTCAGAACTGTCTTCGGTCAGTTCCTCAGTTTCTTCATATCCTGCCTATGAGCTTCCCAACTAAAATGCCAAAAGCTGTCATGACGCTGTCAGCAGGATCAGGAATCTCTGATCCTGTTTCACCTGTTCCCTATACAATTTTTTTATCCTCACACAATCCATCACACACAAAATACTCTTCATCCCCTCTTCAAAATACTTCACATGCCCCTCAGCCTCCCTCTTCCTGCCCACCAGGGCTCTCTCTATGCCTTCCCCTTCAAATCCCTTGCTAAAATTCACATTTTCCATGAACCTGTCACACTTTCTTCTTGCTGATGTTTCTCAGCATCCCTTTCTCTTTTGCCTTCTAAGTGACTTTGTTTACCAGAACCTCTTCCTTCTCACTTTCCCCACAAACACACCCCATCGCAACATAAATGAAAACAGACGCGGTCACACAACCTCAGCCCTAGAAGTCTTGAAATCACTGTTTAGTGATGAAAATCTAACCAACTTTCTGAAACTTAGTACCTTATCAAATTTTATTCTAACAGCCCAGCTCTAAGCTCTTGAGCACCCCCTAACACTTATCTTTTATTTGCACAGCTGTTTAACTCTTAAAAGAGCAGGGGTGAATTGTACTACCAGCAGAACCACTAAACAAGGCGAACATACGATGCAGCTGTTAAATAGAGATGATATCCAGCTTTATTACATGTTTTTCTAGATCTAAACAAAATAACTTCTATCATATATAGCCGAGATAACTTAATTAACACTGGACTTGATAACAGTTTGACATATCAGAGAGGAAAACACCAAGAAATAGGTTGACGGCTTTGCTTGATATCTGCATATTGCATTTTCTTTAGAACGCCCCTCACTCCCTGAAACCCTTACAGGAAGCACTTCGCTGCTTCAGGGTTACACTGCAATTAGCCGTGTTTCCACCCAGTACATCATAACTTACACATGACACCCTTTCAATGCAGAAACGACTCCTATCCTCGTCTTCGAGCAGACTAAGAAGGGAATCCGCTACTCTAACAGATGGCTGAGCGAAAGTACTAAAACAAAAAAATAGGAGCAACTCCCTTAAACACGGGGAGCTCTTGTTTTAAACCAAGAATTTGCCTTGAAGCTCTCTTTAGGCATAAAATTGGCAGCGGCCAAGAAAAGGAGGGGAGGAAAGGTAAGGAGGGCACAGAAGTAGCTCGGTTGCAACCAGCAGCTGGGACGCCCAGAAGCGAAGGCTTCCCAGTACCGCCAGTACCCAGGGCAGGTTCACCCCTGAAGAAAGCTGGAGCTCCGCCGCTGACAAACTTTCGCGACTCCGCCGAGGCAGCCGGAGCCATCACCCGCATCCGGGTGCCGCCTTGCTTGCCACAACGCCCGGCCTCCGACAGGT
>NW_010181699.1:0-52761 GCF_000695765.1 Mesitornis unicolor
TATATTTATATATATATATAAAATCTATACATTAAATATATATATATATATACACACACATAAAGGGTTTGCCAGCCTGATAACGTCCAAAGCGATAACATCCAGAAGGGTTTGCCAGCCCAATGGCTCTTCTCTCCCTATGTCAGAAGTCCCCCTGGGAGAGAGGGGAGCAGAAAAATGGCAGAGATGCTCTTTTGCTGCAGTGTGAGAGAGCGGGAGCTGCCTTAGTCTGTGGTGTCTTCTCTGGGGTAGGAGATCATTGCCCTCCTTTCATCAGCCTGTAGGACTGCGCAGCCTTTGCTGCCGGCTCGGTTCCCTCTTTGTGGCATTGCTACCTGGGGATTAACCGGCTGAAGGTCCCTCCTGGGGATCTTTATGTCTGCAAGTGTCTCTCCAGAGAATCTGTGCCTCTGTTTCTCTTCGTTATTGCTAGTTATCATGTGGGCTCTGCTGCATATTTCCTCAAGTAAAAGGAAAATTACAGTAATTTCAGAAAAGGTAGTGAGCTTGTTTGCCAAAATGCTTTGCTGGCTCTGTGAGTTTCGTCCTTCTGAATTGTTGCTTCTGATCAGCAGCAATGATCTTCGCCTCTTAGCCTTGCATGCAAACTCCCCTTTGTTTGTGCGAAGGCAGAGCTGTGCAATTTCTCGAGCTCATTCACTCTGGTTAGCGCTGTACTGTGTCAAACTACACCACTAATAAATAAAATATCCCAGTTCTCAGGCTCGGTGAGCCTTGGTTTTGTGGGCTCTCTGTGACTTAAATTCCCAGAGTTCTGATGATTCAGACAACGTGCAATATATTATTAATAAATTATGCGCTATTAAAATACTGACGCTGATGTTACTGTTTCCTTTTTCCTGTTGTGATTAATTTTTGTAATGCTTCGTTTTCTTTAGAAACTGGATGCCAAATCACTTATAAAGCTGAATTTTGCTAAAAACAGTGAAGGTAAGTGCAGCAATTTTCTGGTGTTTTTTTTTTTATTTTTAATTTTTTTCCTTAATGAGTGCTTTAATAAATCCTGCTTTGTCTTACTCCTGGGAAAGTTACGTTGTTTGTGTCTTCTATCATAGTTTTTATTTTTGGAGTAGAATGACTGCTTCTTGTGAGTGACATGTTTACCCTTAAAGTTCCATTTCTGTTTTTCTGTACACTAGGAAGCTGTAAATTATTCAGCAGTTTCACTTTACTAAAGCTTCTACTGCAGTAAGGTACTATTTACTTTAGGGGACCTTTTCAGAAGAGGCTAGATTTGTGTGTTATCTTTTTTTCTAACTTGCCTGTGCCATTATTCGTTATGCACTTTGTTTTGACCAACTTTTTGTTTGTAAAATTAATTCGACTTAAATGAACAGGTGGGATTTTATGAATAGCAGCATGCAAGAAAGTAGCCTCAGGTTTTGTTTCTTTAGTTAAAGATATAAAATCTGCCATCTAAAAGAAGATGCTAGGACTTAAAGAGAAGACTGTGGATGAATTAATTTCTTACAATGCAGATAATCCCAGAACGTTAGAGTTTGGAAGGGACCTCCAAAGCTCATCCAGTCCAATCCCCCTGCCGGAGCAGGAACACCCAGATGAGGTTGCACAGGAAGGCGTCCAGGCGGGTTTTGAATGTCTGCAGAGAAGGAGACTCCACAACCTCTCTGGGCAGCCTGGGCCAGGGCTCTGTCACCCTCACTGAGAAGAAGTTTCTTCTCCAATTGAAGTGGAACCTCCTGTGTTCCAGTTTGTGTCCGTTACCCCTTGTCCTACCATTGTTTGTCACCGAGAAGAGCCTGGCTCCATCCTCGTGACACTCACCCTTTAAATATTTATAATGATTTCTTTGAAATGAGAGTGGCAAGGATTAGGTGGGAATAAAATTCTGGACTGTCTGTGTCCTTATCTTAGTGATAGCCCATAGACTACAAGGACTTTTCTCTAGCTGATGGATTTCTTCTGCGTTCTGTGTTCCATCTGCCTCAAGAGCAGGGTGTTAAAATACGATCCATAGTTTCTGTGGCCAAGGTTCTTGAAAGATACTGCAATATTGTGCTTTCCTTAAAGAAGTCCAGCTCATGATGCTGGGGTGGGAGGATGGCAATCACGCAGTCTCAGAAGCCTCAAAAAGGTGTGTGCTGTGTCATTAACTCATCGAGGGAAAATGCAGCAGCAGATCAGTAAAATGTTGCATTGCTGTCTGTCAGCAAACTTTTCTTTAAATCTTAATGTGTACAACAGTTGCTACGCATGTAGGATCTTCTCTATTCACGCCTGTACAGTAAAAAAGGTCTTTGATACTGCAGTTTCTTCCGTTTAATGATCCTGCCTTAGCTGAGTACCTTCTGTCCAGACCAACAAGTGTGTGTCCTCAGCAGCTCCGCTTTTGCTAGAAGTGAAAACGTGGTGCTTTGCTCCTTCTGAAGCAGCTGGAGTCACCGTGTTTCTGCATCCATCAGTTGGGCCCTACCCTGATGCCACTTCTCAAAATCCCTTCCTGAACTTTCTCCTGAATGTCAGACCCTTGTGGCAATGGCTTTCCTTCCGCTCTGGTGGCATTATCATAGAATTGGTCCTCAGCTTTCACCTGCCTTTGTGTGCTGGAGGTCAGTGCCTCCTCTGGTAATTGGTAAACACTCTGTAGGTGCTTGCCTCGCAAGTGCTGCGAGCGGTCTCTGCTCTGGTCTCCCTGCTGGTTTTGATTTTCAGATGGTAATTAGGGAAAAAAAAGAACCAAATAGGTCCAACCTATTTCAAAAATCTCACCCAAACCCCTGGGTGTAGCAAACTGAATGAGTATTAATAACCTTCTTCTGATTGCTTTCTGCTGAGATCGTCCAGACATTTTTCTTTTTGCTCGTACGTTGCCTTCCATCAGTTTGCTTGTTGTTGACACGCTTAATATTTATGCTGACCCTCCTGGGAAAATTCACAGCTTGATTAGAGCAGAAGCTGGGTTCCTTATTGAAAATAACGTGTACAGATTTAATGGCATTCTGCTTGCCATGTTTGAATACAAAATACCCTGCTCTCCTAAAAGCACAACAGCTGCTGCGAACTTTTTAACTGAATGTGAACTAAACTTTTATTGCTGGGAGCAGCACTGGAAACAGAGCTCTGGGCACGTTACAAGGTACAAGCTCATGCCCTCAGTAGAGCTTTGATTCTAACAATAAAAATTATGTTGTGGTACTTCATAGATATCAAGCAAGTTGGACAAAGTTGTGTGTTGGGGGACTGAGGGCAGTAGTTTTCAAAACTGCATTTTTATTGCTTGCTTTATAATTCTCTTAAGTGTTACTTTTTCTATTTGTCATTGAAGAATCAAAGCATAGTTAAAACACCATTAAATATACACTCAAGTTACAGTGTATTTTAAAAATTAATGTAAATATCCTTCTCAGAGATGGCAGAAATTACATTTTCCAAAACAGTTGCAGTGGCTTCATGCCAAATTTAATTTTTTTCCCATTCATCAGGTAAATACCACTGTCCAGTGCTGTTTACTGTGTTCACCAATAACTCCCATATTGTGGCCATCAGGACAACGGGAAATGTGTTTGCCTATGAGGTGAGTTCTCTGTTTCGTTTCATTTTTAGTATTTTATATTTGATGCATTTCATTCAAGATCGCAAAATGCTTAAAAAGCTAGACATGTTTTGTTCTTGTTCTACAGCCAGGGAAATTAAAGTCCAAGGAGGTGAACTGACTTCACAAATTGTTGCCCAACTTTTGCCTTCAGAATATGAACAACCCTAGAACATGATTTGAAAGATACTTTTAAAACCTTTTCCTAAGTTAATCTGCATGCACTGAAACTTGTAGACCAAAATAAGTAGCTTTTATATGTTTCTCAGTTGAATTAGTAGACAAATCTTCTGTTCTCTTCTTTCTGATACAGTCATCACTATTTGCAGTCAGCTGTTTCTATCAGTGAATTAAAAAAAGGGTATTTTAACTGGAGCTGAAGAAGGAGCGGAGAAAATGCCTTAATAGACACTGGAAATGTGTTTTCATTTGTATTTTGTGAATGTTTGTGTGAACCCAGGTGGAATTTTAGTTGTGACTTGTTTGCGTAATCCTTACTGTAAAAACAAAGTTTGTCTATTTTTTAGTAGCAAACAAATCTTTCAGTTAACGCATCCATATCCAGTGTTGTAAAAAGTCTGAACACTGAAACAGCTGCTTTTTGGAATCTGCTGATGGGAAATTCCAGTAGGACTTTCAGATATCGAGGGATGAACAAGCTGAAACCGTTGCCATCAAGGAAAAGGCTGAATTTGACACGTTTTTTTAAAACCTGCTCTGTTCTGGTTGAGCTGTCTTATTTCCAGCTGTGAGAGCAGTCAAGATTAGGTTAAAATAGAAAGTATTTTCTCCTCTGTCTGGAAGCATGATGCTTTGATTGCTGTGGTTGAAAGCAAGAATGAGTTTAAGGTAGTCTTTGTTTAATGCTTGTTGATACTGTAAAACTGTTGCTCGGTTCACTATGATTTATAATACTGGGTTTCCTAAACAAGCTGCACCAAGAGACTCTGTTTCTGTTGTGGTGTATCACTTAAAGCAATAGCATTTATTGATTTGGTATAAGCACAGAATTAATTTATGGACTTCTGGAGGTACTAGAAGAATATTACCACTTTTATCTGAGGAGATAGAGACATATATGTAGAGAGAGGACATTTAATAGAGGACATTTGGGTGAATGAGACAGATTCTGGTTTTTTGCAGGTAGACCTCCATAGTCGTCACTTTGCACAATATATTTGTTAGTAACGATAAAGCATTTATTCCACCTTGATTCTCACCATAAAATAACACGCTGCTGCTCTGCTGAGCATCATTTAACTTTCCCAGGTGAACAGAAGTGTTGCTGCAGGCCAGGTGCAGCAGAGCGTGGGACGCCAATGCGACTCCGCTGTTGTACGAGCTCCCTGGGACACGCGCGTCTCCCCGAGGGTGCTGACAGTGAAGGGGTACAGAGCCCTTGATAAAACTCACTAACTTAGGAAACTGCAAGCAAGGTTTTTTTTCTTTTGGCAGTACTTTTATGATTAATTTGATTAGAATGATATGCAGAACTACAGAATGAAGGCTGCAAGTTGTTTTCTTTTAAAAAAAACCTTAAGCAACCAAACCACACAAAACTGTTGAGTTTTGTAGGGATGAAAGACATAAGCTTCTCTTCTGTTAAAGCACACAGTGAAAATACTGCAGCTGCCAGTTAAGAATGAAGGGTAAAGTTGTTTTCTTAATAATTAATACTTTAAGGTTTTGTTGGTATCACATATTTGCTTGTAATATTTACGCATTAGAATCCAGTTTTTAATATCTGCGACTTTTTCTTGGCTATTAGGCAGTTGAGCAGCTGAACATAAGACCAAAGAGTTACAAGGATCTTTTGACAGATGAGCCCTTCACTCGGCAAGACATTGTGACACTGCAGGTAAACTTTTCTCTCTGTTACATGTTTTATAATACAGCTTTTTTGCCGAGCATGAAATGTTGCTGTATATATATATATACCATTACAGCAGGAAGCCACAAAGATGCCATATAACTTAGAGCTTGACAAATCTCTAGGGTGATTACTGTGTGCCTTGTAGATAAGCAGATTGTTCAACTTTGTAAATGGAAGGAGGAAAAACAATAAAGGTGCACAGAAAAAGTCAAGGATGCCGTGTAAAAATGTGAGTTTTCACAAGTGTATTTGCAGTTGCTCGCTATTTCACTGTATCCGACTTAATGTAAGATCTTGTCAGTTTTAGATATGAAACTGCAAGTAAGATCTGGGGGACTTTTCTGTTAATCTTACCTGAAAAATTGCTGTGACGCCTCTGATTTGTTGTGAGATTTAGCGGAAGTGCGCTAGGAAAAGACTGGGTAAATGAAAGGGAGAAATCATCCTCAGCTCTAGACAGCCAGCAGTGCATGGTCCACGTTATCAGAAGAAACATGGTTTAGGCTGCAAAGTGTATAAACATTTAAGAAGTTGTCATGTTACATTATGACTGAAGTTGGTTGTGCGTCTTACTCTTTTGAAGTTGCCTAAAAGAGTCCAAGTTTCAGAAAAGCAATTTTTATAGAGCTTTTCTCTCAATGTAGAGTAAACCAAGCAGCAAATCAGAGGATTTTAAGTGTTTGCTTAGAATGTTTCTTCTGGATAGATACTGATATGGGTCTTTTATTGACTTTAACAAAATTAAAAGCTAAATTAAAACAGCGTTGTAAATTTCAGAGTGTAAAAGATGCTTGTTTTCGGGTGAAGTTTGGTATCAAAAGATCTAAAGCTTTTATTTAAAAGTGGGCATTTTTAAGCTTGCATGATTTCAAACTGGAGAAAAAGGTTCAAGGATAATTATTATTGGAGTCATGAGTTAGTATGCATCTCACAAACACTTAACTGCCACTAACCAAGACTAATACGCTCCAATTTGAGTAGAAAAATATTTTTCATTTATATCTAAGTTTAAATGAAATGTCTCCTTTCTTCCCTCATCCCCAGTGCTGAGCAGCATGTTTATAGATATTTTCACAGAATCACAGACGTCAGGGATTGGAAGGGACCTCAAAAGCTCATCCAGTCCAATCCCCCTGCCGGAGCAGGAACACCCAGATGAGGTTACACAGGAAGGCGTCCAGGCGGGTTTTGAATGTCTGCAGAGAAGGAGACTCCACAACCTCTCTGGGCAGCCTGGGCCAGGGCTCTGTCACCCTCACTGAGAAGAAGTTTCTTCTCCAATTGAAGTGGAACCTCCTGTGTTCCAGTTTGTGTCCGTTACCCCTTGTCCTATCATTGTTTGTCACCGAGAAGAGCCTGGCTCCATCCTCGTGACACTCACCCTTTAGATATTTATAAACATGAATGAGGTCTCCCCTCAGTCTCCTCTTCTGCAAACTAAAGAGCCCCAGCTCCCTCAGCCGCTCCTCATAAGGGAGATGCTCCACTCCCTCCATCATCTTTGTAGCCCTACGCTGGACTCTCTCCAGCAGTTCCCTGTCCTTCTTGACCTGAGGGGCCCAGAACTGGACACAATATTCCAGATGCAGTCTCACCAGGGCAGAGTAGAGGGGGAGGAGAACCTCTCTCGACCTAATATTTTTCCTCTATTCCTTTTGGCTTATGGCTGTTCAAGCTAATGCAACAAAGTAAAATGTTTTTAATCCAATGGAAGCAAAAACCATAGCTTTTTCAGATGGAAAGCTCTCAACAGAATGTTATTTGAATGTAATAGCATGGTTGTTAATGGATTTGGAACAGTAAAAAAAGACAACACGAGTGACTAAAAATGTTTCTGTGCATCCGTATGGAAAACCAAATTCTTTTGAACAAATAATTGAAATGTGCAGTAATTTAAAAATATTTTGATATTTTTTGTAGGTTTGGAATTGGATGTGTGTATAAAGAGTTGTTCCTGTTACACACCTAGCTTTGACTTTTCATAAAAGCAGACAGATGCTGTAGTCACTTCAATTTCAGAATGCAATGGCTAACTGCTTAGATGCTCCCTGTATGGATTTTTATAAATATTTTTCACCTTCACTCTGTTTCTGACATGTTGGGTTTGTGTCTTGGAGGAATATGTCCATTAACAGAAACAAAATGGATTATAATAGTTGTCCAGTCATCCTGCCTGCTCCGGGGGGTCACAGCCATACACTGCATGCGCCTCTCACGTCTGTTTAGGATGACGTTTGTAATGCCTGAGTAGCTTTGTTCCTCTTAAGCGAACAACTCAGTATGGATCGGTGTTAACTGAACTTCAGTAGTGCACAGCCTTGTGGTACACTCTTCTCAAGTAGGCTTAGAAATAGCAAAGCTGCCCCCATTTTGTGGTTGGACTGGAAGCAGTTTTGACCGTCGGAATGCTTTGGACCATCTGAACCAGCGAAAGCGTGACCCTTCACCCATTAGTTTTTAAATATTTTTTTCAGAAAAGGATTTTCAACAAACTGGTTAAAATGGCTTTGGGGTGTTGAATGACAAGAGCCATTTAATGCACAGCAAACGCCCACTGCAAGCTCACAAGGATTCCTTGGTCTCTCCTGTTCAAATGCTGCCCTACCCTGTTTTGCTTTGTTGAGACCAGAATGGAACCTAAAGTGGTGTGACCAGCTTGGGTATTAAAATTGCTGATGTATATGTGGCACAGGAATCTGTTGTTACTTTCTCATAGTATTTTCTTCATTTAAATTGTTGAAAGACAGACCAGTGTCTCCTCTACAAGCTCTCTTGTTGACAACACTGCAGGCGTTGTGGTGGCTTCACGCTGCCAAGCTCTGCCGCCTGTGGCTTTGTTTCTTAGCCAGAGTTTGTGACTGCAATCTGTTGTGTTTCAGTTTGTGGCTCTAGAGCTGTATCCCAAATCCCGCTTCTCTTAAAAACCTTTCAATTCTGTGCTGAAATTCGTCACTGTGTTGTTTTTCCATTGCCCCGTATAAATTTGGTACTGTGGTATCTGAAAGAGCTGGAATTGAGACCAGGTTGATAACACTGACCCTGCTGTTTGGCAAAAAGGTAGATATAAAGGAAGTTGCTATAAAAAACCATTCTTTGCTTTGCAAATAACAACTGAATAGGACTGTCTGTAATAGCTGTGTTTATCAATAGGAAATAGCATTTCCAGAGGCTGACTCTGAATGTCGTAGGAAGCAGATGGGGTACCTGTATTTGATCGTGAAATGCAACCTGATAAATGGGAAATTTGAATACTGTTGTGTTTACAGATCATTTGTATGATCATATTTTCCCTTACTGATCCATAAAGGGCGATCCTACAGCTGCTAGGGATGTACTTTTACCAGAATAGCAATTCACCTCAAACTTGACCTCTCTCTCCTAATGTATATCACTAAAAACAAAACCCCAAAAATTGCTCTTCCCAGAAGAGAGAGAACTGCATAAAATTCCTTGTTCTGTTCTCAATGCTAAACATTGTTCAGATGCTGATCATAATCCATCCGCTGTCTTTGCTGGTGGGCACCATCTCAGCTGGTCGCTTTGATTTGCAGTGATAGTTATTTGTGTCCTATTGCTATTAAGTTTACTTGTAAGAAAAAAAAAAAAGGACAAATTATTTTGGAACTGGAACTAAAAAAAAAGCAAAATCACAGCTGTAGTTTTTAATGACACTGTCTTAGATCTATGATTTATTTCAGTTTGTAAAGGAATCCACAGCGCTTCCTGCACTTACATACACAGAAATTGCTTTTTTCCCTGTTGAAATGCAAATTTCCTGGGGTAGAGCATGGCAGTTTTTCATCAACATATGGCGATATTATCCAGCCTCTCAGGGCAGGAGGTAAAGAACAATACCATATCCTGGTGTGCAAGATACATTACCAAAACTGGAATGCAGTTATTCAGGCAAAAGTTGTCATGGATTCTGGTTTAATATCTTGTTGATAGGGACAGAAACACACGTGGCGTTATTCCATGTGAAACCCTTCCTAGACACCAGACACCAGCAGTCTTAGTGTGACTGTAGCTCTTTAACCCCAAGTTTAAATTTCCTTTTCGTGCGTGATCTTGCCACAAACTCGAGTCAAGCTTTCCGTATTCTGCAGTGCAGGTGTTATTTTCCCAAGTTTCTCTCTCCTTACAGTTTATCATCATTTCAGATGGTTTTTCTCTCAACTGTACTGGTTCATGTCTCTTCTAAATGGAATATTGCTGTTGTATTTTGTCCGTGTTTTTCATAACTTGAAACCTGCTTGTGTTCTTTTACCCTGATTGATGATCAGCTCGGCCTAACTGAGAATCCCTTGCAAATGTCATGAATGTGCTTCCAGCTGACAGACAGCCCAAGGACTCGGGTGCCCTGCTGCACACGGTGGTGGGCTCGGACAGTCCTGTGGACTTCTTCGCATCGCAACAAATGTTAGGGGGTCCTGAGGAGAGAAAAGTGAGAATGCTGTGGTACCCTGCTTTCATGTCCCATTTGGTAGGAAGTGTTCAGAGGAACTAAGAACAATTTCCCCTTTAGCCCTTGTTAAGTCATCATCCTCCACTGTGTCTCTGTTCACAAACCAGAAGCCATGGCTCTCAAATTTGTGAAAATACAAAGTAAATTATTCTTGCTCTTGGAAACTCTTAGAAGCTGTTGCTGGGCTGCGGGAGAGGAGAGGAGGGGAGTTAGTGAGAAGTGTGGCTCTGCTCAACAGCAGTGCCTGCAGGTAAAGCAGAGCCAGAGGTGGCCTGTTCCTGTTTGCCAGAAGAATTGCAATAATCTGCTCCCCCCAGCCCTGCTGTGCCAGTGGTAATAGGTACAGTCCTGTGTTGGCAGCCTGCTGAGTGCCTTCCCCGATTAACGTATGCTAACAAATGCATCTGCTTTGCACCACAGAAATGGAGGGGGTTCCTGGGAGAAATAACTCGAGACACAAAAAAATCATCTCGGTAGAATGCAAACATCGCTGCCATTAAAGGGAAAAAGGCTCATACTGTAATGTGCTTCCTTGTGTCAGTTCTATCGTTTCTGTACAACCTAATCAGCCGTGGACAAGACATGGTTCCCAACAAGCTGTTAAACACCACTGACATTTGTGGCAGGAAGCATAGCTAATGAGCTAAGTTGGAGGGAGCTGAGCCGCACGCTGCTAATTGATATTTCACTGCACAGCTATTTGTCGTTTGCTCGTTGTGTGACAGAAGGTCAGAGCAGATTTCCTCTCGGTTGTGGGTGAGGGCTCTTGGAGGATGAATCCTGCACCAATGCATGTGCAGAGTGGCTGGTTAAGAAGTGGTGCATTGGGCTGTGGTTGGCATATGAGATGTTGGATCTCAGCCGTAGGGTGGGAGAGAGAGAATGGTTCCGTTCCAGAGAGAAAATCCAAAGCTGTCGGTGTTCTCCAGCCCAGGCAAAGTCCTCGAGGAGGCTGCGTTTACTTGCAGCCAAGGAGGAAGACTGCAAGTGCGTTTATCTGTAAACGCAGTTTTCAAAGCTTAAGCAACAGCTAGTGATTGTTTGGAAAGCAGTCACGTCACTTTATTAATATCACTTGAAAACTTAAGTTTACATGCCCAGAATCAGGCTTTATCGCGGAGGATAATGTGGGGTTTGTACTTCTAAATGTCATTTGAAGGTAACAGTCCTGAAGATGAGGGATGCAGTATGGCTGACCAAGTGGTAAGAGAGGAACCAGGCATCAAAGGAATCATGCAGTCTAAAACTGTGCTGGTTTTAACCTGCTTTTCTGGGGGGTTGTGTGTATGGTGGTTTAAATTACTGGGTTTAAAGCTGTTTTCCCTAAGTAGATGAAACGGGAAGATGATAGGAAAAAAAGAAGTGGAATAAAACTTGAGACTAATTGTTTTCAGAGCTCAGCTTTCAGGAAAACATCAGATATGAGATTTATAATCATCATAGCTAGCAACCCTTTGGAGTCTGTATCTGTGTTAGTAATTTGCTAAACTTTATGGTTTGTAATCTTAAAAAGAAAGACCCTGAGACAGCCACCCATGGTAATTTAAATACATATTTTAAAACATGCCAAGACAAACAAAAGCAGGCCAATTCACTCTTCCTGGTTCATCTTCCTTTCTCGTTTCTGTGTGCTTATACAAAACTTACTTCTTTAGGCGTTTGGCTTTTGGGCCTTAATTTTAACAGGAGTGGGAGCATCCCTGTGAGCCCAGCCATTCCTGACCAGGAGAGGCTGTAAATTCATTAGAGCTCAAGGCTTTGATGATGTGGGTATGCCGGTCTGCCCGTCCCTGCGGTGTCTTGGGCGGACTGCCCTGGTTCTGTGCCCAGTAACTGCCATGGACGCAACACGAGGAACTTGGCAGGCTCATAAACAGTGTTTAGACAGTTTTCTCCCTGAAGTGATACGTCAAAAGAATGCGTGCACTTTTAAAATATACATAGACCTACTCTAAAAAAGTGCTTATCTTGTGTTGTAGGACTCGTTAACCTCAGTAAGGAAATTATTTGAGTCCTCTGCAGTACAGGTTGGACTGGTCAGATGCGTTTCTGGTTTTGGGGTGGCGGAAGCAAATGTTATTTTGTGTTTAAGTTGATATTCACCGCAGCACTGTCACACTTAGTGTGCATGTTTAACTCTAATCAAACTTCTTCATGTATAATGATGCTGTATTTTAGAGGGAGGAATCAATATGTCAACCGCTCGTCCTAGGTGTCCTGTGTAAGGTGACGCTCAAATTTCAACCCGAGGAACCATTTTTGAGGGTTTTTTATCCACTGAAAGAGGGAAACTGGTTTTGGAGTGGGCACGTGAGTTGTCTGCCTTTTCGGTGAGCAGTGAGATTCCTGCTTTGCGGAATTGGGAACACAAGGGACAACGCTGTAAATCAAATCTTTGTCAAGGCTTTCATTTGAACAATTGGCCCAGCTGGATGTGGAGGACCTTGGTCTCAGTTCTGGGGTTTGGGGTTGTCTCAGAAAGCCGATGGATGGCTGTGGCCTGCAAGGAGAGGGACCTGCCCTGTGGCCTCCGCTGGCCTTCTCACCGTAATGGGTGCATTGCCTGTGGGCAGGTTAGTGGCTGTTTGAGAAATCCCTTGTAGGGAAGAATTGTAAATGCTTTTGCAGGAGTTGCTCAAAGCCTGCAATTAGGCTGGCTAAGCCAGTTTGAATGAACTGTGGCTGTCAGACAGTTTGGACTAATCCGAGTCGTTGTACCCTGAGCATAAAGCAGTTGTTTGCTTAAGGCACTGGCACTTGTGATGTCCTTTTATTTATTTTTAAACAATCAATAAATCAAGCAGCTTTATTTAGAGGAATATAGTTCTGGTTCATCATTGCTGCTGTCTCCTGCCCTCCCTTCTGTCCATGAAAAGTTGGTTTCAGGAATCGGTCTTGCCCTTCGGCTTTGCCATGAACAGCAGACATGTGGATTGCTAGAAATCCATTTGTCTCTATTAATATTAATACACAGATTATTTTTTTTCTCCTTTCCTGGAATTGGTAAGCAGTATTACTTTCTTCACCTTTCGTGCTGATACGTGTATGTGAAAGGCAGTGATATCTGTCTGGGAAAGCTGCAGCTCATGATTGCTGGAGTGTATTTGGGAGGAGGCAATTTGAGTCTTCAAGAAACACAAAGTCCTTTATTCAGATTTTCTCTATGCGTGTTTTTGACTGTCAGAAAGCAAGGCTGAAATTATCTCTATTCATGCATATATAAATGTGTATGTGAGGTAATAAATAATAAACAAACCTTAGTGCTGATGTTGGAGGGTACAAAAATGGTTTAAAAGCACGTCCAAATTTCTGTTCCTTAGTAGTTTTATTTAAAGATGATCTGTTTCTAATGCAAGATCTTGAAGAGAAAATGTGTATCTTTTTGGCGGTCCATATCTTGATGAATATCTGTTGGAGGGACATGAAACAACTGAAAATTATTACCTGGTGTTTGGAAAGGGAACGGCAGAAAGCCAGGAGGTCATCATTGGGGTGCAGAATCACACCGCTTGATTTCATACATGTGGTTTGGTTTTACTACCAGCAGTTGAACTGAAAATGCACTCTCTGGTGCAAGCATACCATTGCAGGGCTCAGTCAAAGGCGTCATTAGGTCACTTAGTGAGTAATGGAGCTACCAACTCTGTTTGTATTAATCATTACATTTAGCATGGATGGAATTGCTGGAACTTCTCACCAAGAGCGGCGATCTGAGAAGCTTCTTAAAATTTATTTGGGATATTACTATTCATGCCAGTGTCATAGTTCTTTGCATAACGTTGCATTGTCTTTATACTGAACTTGAAACTATTGTGATATTTTAGATTCTGAATTGTTTTCTGGAAGATAGAATTTCCAGAAATGCCTGGCTGTCCTGAGCCGATGGTTTGACCTTTCTGTGCTACAGAAGAGCTTGAGGCGAAAACCTTGAAGTCATTGTAAGAGAAGGATTAAGGACTGCTTAATAATGGTATAATGTAACGTAGATCACCAGTAGGCATTCCTTGTCTTACTCTCTAACAAAAGGTCAAAGTTATGCAGAAAGTTGCCTGGAGATAATGTACTCACAATTAATGGACTGTGTACTGTTACTGTTCTCCTTGAGTGGTCACCCAGTAGAGTTTTCATAATACCACTCTTCGTTGCTTTTTTAAATTATTGGTTTTTAATTTTAGATGCGATTCTGTAAGCACAGATTTCGCTATTAAAAAGAAACTAATCAAAACAGGTCTGACTGCAAAGATTTGCTCTCAGGTTCATTTGCATTTTGAAATGCGTGACAAAAGTTCACGGAGCGTGTGCAAGTCAGGCACACTGTTACAAATAGGAGACAGCTAATGTGAATTTGCATCCATCTTAGACCAAACCACAGAACAAAGGAAAGAACCAGAGGATTGCAGCTCCTCGTTTCTTCTCGCTAGGATACAACAGACTCAGCTTAGTTCTGTTGATAACTTCTGTAGGCAAAATGTGTGTAATGTTATGCTTGGGACTAAATTCCAGATTCCTAAGGAGCCTACTGTGAACAGGCTCATGACTGATATCAGTTGGGACTGATTGCTTTATGATATTTTAATCTTTCTGTGATTTGGGGAATATGGAAGTTATTCTGTCTCTCCCTGTTTGTTTGTTATGGTGGTGTCTGCTCTTCAAACCAGTCTGTTGCATGGGATGGGTGCCTACCAAGCTCTCTGATAGATGTTGTTTGGTTTCTTATTTTTCAATTATTATTTTCAGGATCCAACAAATCTGGATAAGTTCAACGTGTCAAATTTCTTTCATGTTAAGAACAACATAAAAGTAATTGATCCAGGTAAGGATGAATTGAAGGTAGGCTGAGAAGGCATCAACACAAATATGCTAATTCTGCATGACATTATAGAATTAACACGCTTTTCTGGAGAGACATCTCTCAGCGGCTGGTGGTAACTTTGAAAGCTTCTTGGAAACATGGATAATGTGTTGAAACTGTCCCGGTCTCATCAAAAGGTGTTAACAGATTTTGAAGCAAAGACATGATTCTTTGAGAAATCATTAACTGTCTCTATTGAGTGCTGTGCAAACACAGAACGCCTGCCATATTCTTTAAGAGTAGGCAGGTGAGAGAGAGCTGAGAAGAGAAGGAACAATAATTTGCCAGAAGGTCCATTAGCCTTGTAGCAGAACCCAGACAAGGAAACCTGTGTCTTCTCATACAGGTCTGCTGGGCTCTCTCTTGTATGTATTGTCCACCCTTCTGTCTCGATGACAATGGGTGTCTTCCACATTAAAGACTGATGTAGGTATTTCTAAAATTGTCCTAAAATTCTTTTAGTAATAAAAATAAAAGACTTATTTTTCTTTTTAGATATCACAACTGAGAAATTTGCCCCTCAGTTTTTCGTGAGTCTTCGAAAGCTGAATGCTTCGTAATATTAAATCCCTGAAGAAAAAACATTCTCTCCTTTGCCGTTGTGGTTCCCATTAGAACTGTTTCTAATAAGGTCTAATTGCTGATTCTAAGCATGGTGTGTTATTATCTTATATATATATATATTTTTAAAGCTACTAGTTTTGCAAGCAATCATGTCTCTTTCTATTTACCTGCTAAAAATGAGCGGGTATTATCTCAGAGATGGAATATTTAGTGTCTAGCAAATAATAGGCACACCAAGACAGAGAACAAGTGAAACTCGTACAAATTGTACAGATCATCAAATTGTGCAATCCAGTCCGCCAGCCTTCTGCCCCGGTGTCACATGAGAGATTTGATCTTGGGATTTCTGCATCGCAGGCCTGCCCGTTCAGTTTATGTTGTGCCCAAGTGTACCTTGTCTTTATTGTTCTATAAAAATTTTACAAGACTGGCATGAACTTAGGTAATTTCTGGTGGTTTCGAGGAATTTTTTACGGTAGTTGACTTGAAGTTGTTTCTTTTCTTTTATTATACTTCCTCATATTGGCATTTATAGTGCTCTATTTCAAGTTACACTGTTGTTAGTGTTGCACATTGCTATTTGTTACTGTTTGTGCAGGAACAAATATATTTGCTAGACCTTTTTATTAAAAAAAAATGTAGAAATGATATCCAGAAGATTTTTGTATAACTAGATATATAATAAACTGAAGGAGAACTAAAGAGATTTTTCTTTTACCTTTGAATGTTTTAACTTTGTCTTATCTAGATGAAGAAAAAGCAAAATTAGATCCATCTTACTATTTGAAAAATACAAATACAGAGACCCGAGAGACTTTACTGGAGCTTTATAAGGAATTCAAAGGTGATGATATTCTAGCAGCTACTATGAAGGCTCCTGAAAAGAAGAAAGTGGATAAGCTGAATGCAGTAAGTTGACTTAATTCGGAGTTTGGCACCGATTGACTGTTCCAAGAATGGTAATAGATGTTTTTCAACTTAGAGGCCATATTGCAGTATAAACAGACACTGCTCCTTATGTTTTCTGTTCTATGGAAATTTGTCATAGATGACAATATGAGAATCATACTGGGGTTCCTTAGAAATACATTGTATGTGTCAGGGAGTTTCTCTTTGTTGAATCATTGTAAATGAACCTAAACATTTTAGAAATGGAGCACAGTAAGAAGGAGGAATCTTTATGATGTGGTTATGATGTGTATATTGGCAGAATCTTTTTTCCCAGCTTGTAGTTTCTTGCTTTGAATTTGTTTATCATTGATTCCTGCAGTTACTGGCAGAGAGAACACACCTTAAGGGCAGTGCAAGTGAATAATTTCTGGTGTGGGCAAATACATAAATCATCCACAGCTGCTTCTCCTTTTTGTTTTTCCCCTGGAATGCAGGATTTTTAGTGGAGTATTTTAAAGGATTCTCCTAGCTCAGCTGTCCCAGAGCATCCTGGGCTTTTGTTCCCCCCCCACCATTCTCTTGTGCAGAGAGGAGGAAAAGAAAAAACCCAAAGAAATTATGAACATGTGTTGAGGTAGAGACTGAAAAACAAACCTTGAAAAAGTGTAAATGCTGATGTGTTATCAATATCAATCCCAGCACAAGCTACTATGAGGGAAAGAAAAAAAAAATCTCTGTCCCAGCAAACCCAGGACAAGGATGTTCTTCCAGGTGCATGTTACTGTCTGTTCGTGGTTGTCAAGAGAAACTATTCATCTGCATCTAGACTTCCTACTTCAAAGGCTGTTTG
The DNA here is from genome assembly GCF_000695765.1 of Mesitornis unicolor. Classification (NCBI taxonomy): domain Eukaryota; kingdom Metazoa; phylum Chordata; class Aves; order Mesitornithiformes; family Mesitornithidae; genus Mesitornis; species Mesitornis unicolor. Next base: position 17,070 of record NW_010181699.1, read on the forward strand.
AAATGGTCAAGACAGAGTATTCTTTCTTTAGTAATTCTGGGATGTACGTGTTCTTGTGTTTTGATTACACTTACATGCAAATGAACAACAATGCAGCATATGGCTTTTAATGAGGAGGGTTAGTGACAGATTAGGGAGTGTCTGTGAGCAGGGAGTAGGAAGACATTTGCCCCTTTTTCAGGGCGTCAGAGTGTTCTGAGAAAACAAAAGAAGTGAGAGACAACGATGAGCTCTACACATGTTGGAGAGTCAGATTGTACACTAGTGGTGTGGATGGGCATAACTATAAACTTGTGTAGGATGCAGTGTAACCATGTGGATGGAGCATTGGCCTGACCTGTGTTCTTTACAGGCATTGCCCCAGAGCCGCTAAACCTATTTGTGGATTTGTCAGATCTTCGTAATTTACCAGAAAATCCAAGTGTGATGTTCACATTTCCTCTCTACAGGAGCATTACAAAGCTCAGAACAGGCATTGGGAACCATGGGACAGTGCCTCTGCATGCAGAAGGGCTGTGTGTGGGAGGGGGGATGGTTTGCTCTCTTCTGCAGCATCTCTGCGGTTCACTGGATTTTCCTTCCACTTACTCAGCAATGCTCGAGAACTTTACAGGTGTCTTGTCAGCAGTGCTCCTTTCGTAGCTCCACCTGTAGACGTACAAATGAATTCTGGTAATAGAATCTTTGCATAATGATGTATTAAACTGTAGTGGAAGCAATAACTCCCTTCACGTCAGCGCCTGGACAGTCTTAACTAGAGCTTCATCAGAGCGAATGTTATGGGTAACAAATGGAGAATTGTCGCTGCGTTGTGCATTTGTTTCTTTCTATAGGAGCTGGAGCAGAAAGTCTGCCTTCAGAAGGATGACATTTGTGTGTTTCTAGTGCTTGTATAGTATCTTCAGTAGATAAATTCTACGATCTAATATCTTTTTCTCTTGCTTTTTCCTCTGCAAACAGGCTCACTATTCCACTGGAGCAGTAAGTGCTTCCTTCACCTCCACTGCCATGGTGCCTGAAACTACCCACGAAGCAGGTACCAGAACTACCTAGCTACAGGCTGTTTATTTACTTTCCAGTTTTAAAGTGTGCTCCCAAGCACTCATATATTTATGAGGGCTGGAGGAATGCATTGATAATTGGTCGATTCTAATACATTAGAATGTATTCCCTAAGCAGACACATCCTTACTTTCCTGTGAGCTCATTCTGAAAATAATGGAGCAGTTACGAATTATCTTTGGCTTTGCATGGCAGTTACTTATACTGAACTGAAATTAATGAGGTATTTTCTATGCCCAGGGACCACAAAATGGGATATCCACTTATCTAAGTTAGGGATGAAGTGTAATCTCTCCTCAAATAGCATACGACATTTTTACCACCTTTTTGGCCTAAACTGATATTGATTAGAATGACAGCAAAGTTTGTGGTAATAACTTTAGATTTACTGCTTTTCAAGGTTACACAAAAATGCATTTTGGTACAATCAAGTTTTCCTTTCGTTCTCTAGCCTAAACACAAATGTATGGAATTTATTTCATTTGAATATTGGTTAAATAGCTGAGCCATTAGTATTCCCAGTTGAAGAGAAAGGGCTCACTTATGGCACTAAAATTTAGAATTATGTCACGTGCTTAGGCAAAGATTGAATACGTTGCTGAAACGACGTTTACCAAGTTCAGTTACTCGGTGAATTACAGTGATTTGCAGGCGAATCTTTAAGCATTGAAAATATCTGACTGACTGGACATTTTGACAAAATGGAAGTGGAAACATCCTAGATTGATCCTTTGGTTTGACTTTCCAGTAATTTAGCTTCATTTCTTTTCAGAACTGGGTAGGTCCTCATATGTCAGCAATTTGTGGTTGACTGATGACTACCTGCTTGGCTTCCTAGTTTGACAAGAAACGATTTGGTTTCAATGTGATGTTTGTGATTGGTAGACGTTACTTGAAAATTATAGCTCGTAATATTGAATGCTTCTGTGACTTAAAAGTACAGACGATATTGTTGGCTCTCGAGGAGTTGGTGGATTTCTGTAATGGAAAGTATTCTGCACAGAGATTAATGTGAAGTTATCATAGATGAATTGCAGAGTACAATCCCTGAAGACCCAGTACCCCAGGGGAAGAGGTCAGACAGTAGAATCTAGCAATTTGTTTTCTGGTGAATTCTAAAGATCAATGGGTGAGCTTCCAGAGAGCTAATTACTGTGTTTTGCTTTTATACAGCTGCGATTGACGAAGATGTTGTGAGATACACATATGTGAAGAAGAAGGGTTATGTGCGACTTCACACTAATAAAGGAGACCTAAACCTGGAGCTGCACTGTGATATGGTACTGTGTGCCCCATAGCATGAATCTCTCTAGATAAAAAACACAGTAGGAGCTGGCAATGGAAATGTCCAAAGAAGGATCAGTGTATAGTTGTAATAGATACAGATAAGTTACTTGCTTTCAGTTGTTTTGGTGTGTTTTCATACATACACAAAACTCCATGGTAAAATGTATACATTTTACATAATATACTGCTATCCGTATAAATGTTCTCTGTGAGTAGTCACATACATTTTAGTGGACTACTTGCAACACGTCAAGGATACGTGTTTAGAGCTTCAAAGGTTCAGGGTTATAGTGACCCAAACAAAGGCAAGGAAGGTAGAGAGAAAGAAGGAAGATCACTGAGAAGAGAGAATAACTCAAGGTTACACAGCAGGTTACTGGCAGAACCACGAAAAGAACCTCAGTGAAACTGAGAGCAGTCTGTCAGCCTGAATACGTGTAGTTAAGATCCCCAGAAATGGTTAGATTTGCTTCCAAATCCTGAGCTTTACAGAACAAACCTAAATGAAAACCTTAGAATATGTGTTTTACTTCCTCCTGTCTCAGTTTTTAAAGTTCAGGTTTTCGAACGTCTTTCCTTTGCCATTGAGAGGTAAACATTCATTTTAAAAAAACAGCAGGCGAGTTTTTATAGTCAATACAGTCTGATTCTGGAGGAAATTCGTGACTTAAAATAATAAACATTGCAAGACTTAGATGGACAGATGAGTTGTGGTGACACTCCTGTCTCAGACGTCACTGCTCACTGGTGTCCTTGCTCATTTATTTGTACAACCACATCTGTAAAAGGAAAAACAGTTTTCAGTGTAAAAAAGCCCAAGCCTTCTGTTGTTTACTGAGATTTTTATCTCAGGAGGTTATAGGCCTGAAGGTAAATGGTTTGGAAGTTGGAGGATGTCAATAGGGGTAAAACTTCTGCTTGCTGTGGGCTTCACAGACTTCAATGACGGTGCTGTCTAGGAGCTGGGATCCCTGGTGTGAAATCCAGAGATGCACTGGGAGAATGCATCCTTTTTTGCCTGGGAGCAAGAAAAAGGAGCAAAAAGGACAAGCCTGCTAGCTTTCCCTTCTCTTCCTTTCTCTCGCACAAGTAAGGAACAAAACACATGTAAGCATCTCAGTCTGATCTGTGGAAACAGTATGAGGCTCTCCACAGCAGCGTATCATGTTAGCAATTCTGTAGGACCCTGTCAACCCTACAGGTGTTTTCCGTGCTCTTAAATAGTAACGATGTAATAAGGCAAAAAGCAGAGGGTGTTAGTACAGCAATATTTGGGGGAAGCAGCAGAATGAGCAGATTGCATTGAATCATTTGTTTTGCCATATGTTCTCAAACTGGCTCCTGCCTAATGCAGGCTGACTGCACCTATTCTTATCAGCGTGGCTTTTTTGGACACATGTGTGACCAGTGTCACTCAGTCCTGAGGACCCAGTCTCAATTGCTCATTATAAACTTCCTGTATAATATCCACTGTGTTTCCTTTTTTTTCCAGATGAATTCCTGTTCATCTCCCTTTCGCGCACACTGCTTCCTCGTGTACACGTTGGAAGTGTGCGCGGTTTTACACAACCAGACCTGCTTGAACGCTGGCCTCAAGCCATCTGTTTCTCTCATTTCTTTGTGTTGATTAAATCTGTGTGAATTAAGCAGACCTTTGGCACTGCAGAGGGGAAAAAATATATATTTAGAATAAGTAGGAAAAACTTGCTGCTTTAAGGAGGTTTTCACAACATCCACTCTAGGTCATTATCTCAGGTCTTATTAAATCAGTTCTGGGAGGCGTTTGTTTTTCTCCCTTTACTATATAAGGAGGTTGTGCTTCTAACTTTGGTTTTCCTGAATCACGCTGAGGTTAGGCACATAAGGTAGCTCAGTGCAGAGAGAACAAACACCTGAACAAACTTACAACACATATATAGGCCACAAACATATACACAGATCAGCTACAATGGATCTATTGAGACTGTGAAGACAGACAAAGAAAATGCCAAAATCAAGCCTTTCTAAACACACCCAGTTCACCCTGCTTGCAAATATGCATGGTAATAGTCTTAATCATATGTTGATTTTTTTTATCAGCTCTTCTGGCTTATTCAGTGCACAAGCTGAACCAGTTCTGGGAGCTATTTGGAACTGTGTAGTGAAATCATTTATATGCAGGATTTGGTTTTCCTGCAAAAGCATAGCATGTGGGTGAAGTCCTTGATTGCAGTCAGGGGGAACTGGACTGTATCCTAATGCTCACCCAAATTAATGTTGCACAGGCTTTTTGCTGCCTGACTTTTCAGCCTTCATGACTTTTTAACATAGTTGGTATGCACGGTACCCCAGCTTTTCAGAAAGAAATGGAGAAACATTTCTTTCATTTCTTCTCAGAAAGAAATGGAGAAACATAAGGGAGTGGAGCATCTCCCTTATGTGGAAAGGCTGAGGGAGCTGGGTCTCTTTAGTTTGCAGAAGAGGAGACTGAGGGGAGACCTCATTCTTGTTTATAAATATTTAAAGGGTGAGTGTCACAAGGATGGAGCCAGGCTCTTCTCGGTGACAAACAATGATAGGACAAGGGGTAACGGACACAAACTGGAACACAGGAGGTTCCACTTCAATTGGAGAAGAAACTTCTTCTCAGTGAGGGTGACAGAGCACTGGCCCAGGCTGCCCAGAGAGGTTGTGGAGTCTCCTTCTCTGCAGACATTCAAAACCCGCCTGGACGCCTTCCTGTGCAACCTCATCTGGGTGTTCCTGCTCCGGCAGGGGGATTGGACTGGATGAGCTTCTGAGGTCCCTTCCAATCCCTAACGGTCTGGGATTCTGTGTGAATCGCATTTCAGCCCAGAGCACTGTATAGATACGCACTGAGATCACCAGCGGATTTGGGCCCCCTGGTTTCAACACACAGATCTGCACTACTTGAATGAATGAGGGAGACGACAGCAGTATTAGGTTGTCATTGCTGTTCGAATTCAGCCAAAATATGTGTGATTTGGGGAATTCATACCTCTACTTTCTCAAGCTGTGCAACTGCAGGAGCAAGTATGTGATTTATAAGACATATTACAGTGATGCTGAGCTTCTCCTTTTAAAGACTTAAAACTGCCTGACTGGTTGTTTTCTTGACCTGACTACAGGCTCCTTTTTTAATTGCTGAGTGATATCCTGTGGTCTGGTTATTACAGAAGCTACCCTAGCAGTCAGTACTGCAAATATGTGATTGTGAAATGCTTTAGGAAGCTGGAGGATGAAGTTGCTATATAAATATGACAAATGAATACCTGTGTCTGGAGGTAGGACTCACAACATTCAAATTAAATTTTAAAATAGCCGTATGGGTTAGATTTCAATATACAATTTGAGGTGAAATCTTGCTGAAATAGAGAAGGGCAAGTGATGTACTTCCTGCCTCAGAGTGTATGTCTATGGAGTCTTCAATTGTATTTTCATGTCTGCGGGCTGTATTTAAGCAAAATATTCTTGCAGTTGTGCTCTCAGCAGTCTGCACTACTGAAGTCTGCCCACTATCTCTTTGTCTTCAGTACTCGCCTTGGGTTCTTGCTCCCTCTCCCTTCACAGCTCTTCTGTCTTTCGTTCGTTCTTCCCCCTGCTTTTTGTGAGCTATCTGGCAGTATGGATTGTTTGGAGTTCGGCCCATATGTTCATGTGGAAATTTTGCTTAAAAATAAATCTAGGGATCTTCATACACGAGTACTTTAAGGTGCCAATCAATAAGATTGATAGTGATGAGATTCTTCCTAGCACCAAAAACCTAATCAAGAAATGCTTTGTATTGATCCAGGGGAAGAAAAACCAGTGCTGCAGTGTGGTTGAAGTAATCAGTTACTTTGTGACAGGATACAGAAGAGTGTGAAATAGGGCTAGAATCCAGGTATTTTCTGTGTTTGAAATCACTTGTTCAGAGCACCAGAAAACTTCACTTAGGTTAACAGAAAGATGATGTGTAGTGTAAGTCATTGACCTGAGAAAAGGCAATAAAAAGACTTTGAAAGATAAGCTGGATTTTTTTCCACCCTTTTGAATTTGTGCCTCAAATGAGCAAAGGTACAGCACTGTTGTCTCTCTGCATCGTAGCGGTGTGCCTAGTGCTCGTTGTTGCCATTTGTTTTTCTCCTAGTCGTCTCATTCAGATACAGTCTGTTCCTCCTGATGGGGACTGATCAGATGGCCATTTGTTAGGGACCTTGTCCAGGAAGCTGAGTTCAGCTGGGCGTAAATGACATTTATTGTATATAGTAATTGGAAACAAATATACACAAATTCTACTTGCCAGAAGATTTAACAGCATCCAACAAGTGTTGTTCTTTCAGCTCTAGTCTTATGCATTGCCAAACAAATACATTATGAAGAAATAACGGATGAAAGGCAGTGAATGTCACTGGATTTCTTGTCTTTTTATTTACTGTGATTTTTCTAGTCTCCACAAGTTCTTTAAGCTGCTCAAGCTGCTTTACTCAGGGATGCTGCTGGGAACAACTGGCTGTATCATCCATGTGTATTCTGCTGTGTTAGTGACTATAGGGATGCGGTTACACCTTGCAGGTGGTGGAGCAGCCTCCTAAGGCAGGGTGTGGAGGTTTTACCCTGTGTAAAAACTCAAATTGACTTGGATTTGGAAGCAGAAAAGCAGTGTGATGTAATGGATAGGATGGAGAACTAGGAGCTGGTAAACCCTAAATTCTGTGCCTTTGCCTTTTTGTGCCGTGCTGCATGATGTGACTATGTCATTTGATTACAGATTTTTTTAAATCACTGGCATCCTATTTTTTTATTTCATGATAAGTGATAAATATGGGCGTAATTTTGAATTCCCAGGAAATAATATGTATCATAGATGCCTGATTACTGGAATACGACTACACAAATAACCTAGTCTGCCTGTTTGAATCAGAAGCCCTGCCTAGGAATAGACAAGAGTTGCAGACTCCTCATCTCTGCACCTATGAAAAGCAATAAGATTTCCTGCCTTTGCCTCTAGGTTGCTTTGAGGCTTTCTTGTTTAGTGTTTGTACTGCTTTATTGTTGTTGTGCCATGGTAATATATACATATACAAATTTAACGCTCCAGAAGACCCCGTCAAAGTGATGACCAGGTGGTTTGGTGTACTACCTCCCTTCTGTCCTGTGTGAGTTCTCCTCATACGAGTGGTCGCTGTGGGGTAATGGTCTGGTGGTTGAACACTTGCCAGTAGTGGTAATTGAATACTGGTCTGTAACTGCCAGGGCAGTTTTTGTAAATTCGCCTGTCTCTCTCAGGTTTAAGACTTTAAGATTTAAGGGCAAGTTGGCATAAGAAAGAAGAATATGAGATGGATTTCATAACTCCATCCAGCACTCCACAAGTGCTTTTTGAGGTTTTAGGACCTGGCAAGCTCTGTTTAATGATGATAACTATAGAAGCCACTATTCTACAAACACTGGTGTTTTAATCTTTTGAGGCCTTCTGACCTGTTAAATATGCCTGTGATCTATAAATGTGTAATCCAGCCTCTAGTCTTTGAAATCATCTCTCCTTTTGTGTGCGGGACTGTTCTGAAGATCAGAAGCCTGTAAACTTCTTATCCATTTCCAATGGGAAAGAAGTGAGTTGCTGCAAAAATCCTTTGACCTTCTAGCATGACGAGGTTCCCCAGTCTTCCTGAATCTCTCCTTTTCTCTCTGATTTAAATGTCCATTCTGCTTGCTTTCTGTCAGAGGCATCATCTGACAAATAACTGGCTGTGAACAGTGTCTTGTTCACTCAGTTACATGGTTGTAGGGATGAAATACAGTGGTCTTGGCATGATTGTAAACGGCTGCTTTTGTATATTTTTTGTCAAAGTAGGTCATTGTGGGAAGAGCTGCAACTTCAACTTTAAAAGCTCTTGTCAACAGAAACTGAAAACAAACAAACAGAACTGTCCTTTTCCAGTAGGAGAATAGCTGGATAAAAATGCCTGTTGTTCCTGGTGTGCTTTTATCTCCAAGTGCTGCAGTAGCAGACAGATCTATTGCTTTGCTTTGTGGGTGGGAGTGAAATGGCTCTGTGCAGCCATACTGATTAACAAGTTGTGCTTTCAAGTGACTAGAAACTAATATTTAAAATGTTTTTGCCTCCGGGAGTATAACAGCCATGCTTGAGAAAGGAGAATTGAGGATTTTCATGTGAGTTGTTAATAGGAAATGCTTTATCCGGATGCTGCCGTCTTGCTTTTGTCTCAGTGCAGGAGCAGTGGGAGTCCCTGATGTCGCCTGCTGCCCATGCCTGAGCGGGATCTTCAACGTGGGGTTGAGGAAAGTGCTCAGCCACCTCCCTGTGAACCTGCCCCTGCATCCTGGGGCTTGCTGCTCTTGTCTGACTGCATGGTTTCCCGGCAGCCTCTGGCATTGGGTGATCAGTGGGAAGGCATTTTGCACCTTTGGGCCTTTCTACCTCCCCAGTCCCCCTGGCAAGCTGGATCTGGGGGAGGGAATCAATCATTGGATTGTGTCGCTTGTTTTTTGACATTTGATGGTGCAGGCATCCCATACCAGCTGCATCTGCCACTTCCCGAACCTGAGCATGAGGCGGGCGGTTTGGAGTTACACAGCTGCTGCTCTTCATCTTTCTCTGACATGTTTCTTGTTTGTGCTTTGGCTCCTCTGGTGAGAGTGAGGTGACCTTGGGAGGATGACAGCTACCACAGCTTCACTGCCTAGTGTGGAAGTGCTTACAGGTTGCATCTACTGAAAAGGTGGAATTCATGTGCCAGTTGCAGACTGACAGAATGCCAGGGAGCTGCTGCGGGATATGCAATACCCCAGGTTTTAGAGCTGCTGGAAGTTGCTTAGGCAATTAAAGTTGCCTCCACATTTAGACTGTACCTAGTGGTGCTGTATTGTGCTTCCCAGCTCCATCCTCATCAGCACCCAGCCCTGCGTTGCGCTGTCTGGCAAGCTCCTCGCCCATCGTGTGACTGAGAAATTTGAGGGAAGAGGAGAGGATTATTTTCTGTTCTACCACTGCAATAAATAAAAGTTAGAGGCAAAACGATGACTGTGACTAGGGATAACGACTCTGCCTCTGGAGAACTAGTAGTTAACACTGACAAATAGATGAGTGAATAAGATGCCTTGTTTAACTTGAGTTGTGCTCAGCTAAGCTGATAGATTGTCCTTGCATTTGCAAAAAAGTGCTAAATAAAGCTGGAGTATGTAACTTTTTCTACTGACATCTTGTCTAAGGTGAGCATCTTGCTTAGACTTCGAAAAAGGTCTTGGTAGCATCATTAATGTCAGTACTGTGGAAGAAATTCCTTTGATTAGTGGAATTTAGCTATCTGCTCAAAGCTTTACTAAATAGCTAATGCAGTGACAGTGGGCTTCTGTGTAAAGAGAATGCAATCATTCTGCACTTTGTTCTAAGCAAACCTTAAGGCAGCAAAATAGGCAAATGTTTGCTATTAAGGCAGCAATCTATTACCTTGAGGCATCGTTTGCTTGTTCTGATTCTTTTTTAATATCGGTAAGAGCCTGGCCAAGTGTTTTGCCCTGGAATGCCCTGGTGCTTTAATCTCTCCCAGTGCTTTCTCACTGGAACTGTGCTCTTCTGATCATGATCACAAATTGACCCAAACGTGTTTGCTCACTGTATGACCAGATTGAAAATAGTGTCCCTTCTATGAACCGTGTCTTTTTTGAACAGAACCACCTTAGGCAGCTATTGTTTGCCACCATAACTTGTCATCAGCTCAGCCCTCCTTGCACGTAGGGGAACTGTTAGCTGGAAAGTGGAGCTGGCAGGGGGTGATGTTTGGGTCTGCAGTAAACATTTCTCCTGCAAGAAATGTCATGGGCTTCCTGCAGTGAAATTCTCCCTGTGCTTTTGCCATGGGCTTTGTGGAGTTTGGGATTTTCTTGTCCCTCTTGCTCTGAAACAAATGGAGTGTGCTCCTGCTCCGCTGGTGTAAAGTGGAGCAGGGGAGCTCAGATAGCCTTCCAGTACAGTATTATGCATTGAAACACCCTGGAAACATCTATATGTCCAGTTCCTTTCCATGACTTACTGGAGGGAACAGACACTTGCACCTGACAGATGGTGATTCCTGAAACTGCCCCATTACAGTTGCCTCCATCTAAGCCCTAAATAAAGCCAAGCTTTTATTAGGGTGAGTTCTTTCCTGTGGGATGGATAGGCTACAAGGATTGCAGATTGAAAAGGATGGTGAGAACTGAGTTTAAACCTTACCAACTCAGCTCATTATGTCTCATGTTTTAGAAGAGTTGCTAGAGCGAACAATTAGAAGAGTTAAAATGGTCTATGTAAAAAAGAAAGTACACAAATGGACTAAAGCAAAACAGCATCCACTTTGCATTCTAAAGGAGATCTATGTGAGAAAAAAAATACAGGCTTCGTTTGAAGCCTTAAAAATTTCCATCACTAGTTCATGCCTCTTAGTAGCAGGATTCTGGCATTTGTGTGATAAGATGAAGGCTGTAGAACACAATTTTAATTTGTGAGGAGCAAGCTTTTCATTATTTCAGATTATTTCAGCTTTGAAACATAGGGTTAATGAGCGTGTATCAAGGCTCTGTGGTTTAGTACAACTACTACAGTTCATCCAATTTAGAAAGACAAAAAGAAATAAAAGGGAATTGGAATTAGCTCAAGGAAATTATACAGATGTGCAAATGACAGCTTCTGAATGCTTAGTGTGAAATTTCTCTTCAAGGTTCATGCAGATCCTCAAGGGATAGAGCATTTTGAAATGATTAGCTCTTCACATAGTAAAGCCTTCTTCCTTGCAGTCATGGCAACGACTCAGGAGCTCCTCTCTTTTCCCATCCCCTCTACCTTGGCAACAGGAGTGCCGCAGATTTTCAGTCTACGCCTGGTTGGCTCTTCAGCTGCCCAATACAAATTGTGAGTTAAGGTAACTTTTACAAATGTAATGACCCATTGTGACTGATGAGAAAGGAGAGCTGCAAACTGAGAAATCGGATGGTGACCTGGCTTGGTTAGTCTTACCCTCCCAGGTTTGGGATGCAGCAAGAAAGATTAATTTTGCCTCACTTGGAGCCACCCTTGCTGGCAAAAAAGAAAACTAAAATTGGATCCATTAATCCTTAAAAATGGAATAAGATAAAATCCGCATTTCTCCTAGAACCTTGCAGTAAGGAGTTGCCGGGGTTTTTTTCTGATTTACTTTGTTGTTTGTTTGGGTTTTTTTAAATTGCATTCCTTTCTTCAGTGTTTTCCCAGTATCCATGATTTCACAATCAGCTTCTTGTCACTGCTGTGTTTACATGGTCATTCTTAGTAGCAATCTCTCTTTAATTCAGAAATTCGTCCAGACCTGCTAACTGATAGAGTGCTGGTGTTTCCATGTAGAGTTACCTACTAAGTGTGTTAGCTAAATGGAGACTTAAACATAATTAGAAAACCATTGGACTGTTTTCCCGTTAAATATACACGTCTGTGAGCCAAGCAAAGCATTTGTGTCATCTTCTGGGACAAGTATTCTTCTGGATTCCTGTCTCAAGCAGTTCATTAAAATTTTACCACTTGTCTTGGGTGTGAATTTTCAGCAGCTGAAAGACAGTTATCTGGCATCTACAAAATAAATGGGGAGCATACTTGAAGCAGGAGACTCATTTTGGTATATATAAGATTATTTTTTTTTCCTTACTGTTTGTCATTCGGAAAGAGAGAAGTACCTTGAAGTTGAAGGACCTGCTTGGTGGACGAGGGGAAGGCTGTGGACAGTGTCTACCTGGACTTTAGTAAGGCCTTTGACACCGTCTCCCACAGCATCCTCCTGGAGAAGCTGCTGGGCATGGCTTGGACGGGCAAACGCTTTGCTGGATTAAAAACTGGCTGGATGGGAGCACAGAGAGTTGTGGTGAATGGAGCTCAATCCAGTTGTGACCAGTCACAAGCGGTGTTCCCCAGGGCTCTGTTTTGGGGCCAGTCCTGTTTAACATCTTGATCACAGATCTGGATGAGGGGTTTGAGTGCTCCCTCAGCAAGTTTGCAGATGACACTGAGTTGGGAGAGAGTGTTGATCTGCTGAGGGTAGGAAGGCTCTGCAGAGGGACCTGGACAGGCTGAATCCATGGGCTGAGGCCAATTGTGTGAGCTTCAACAAGGCCAAGGCCAAGACCCACCTGGACGTGTTCCTGTGTGACCTGGTCTGGGTGATCCTGTTCTGGCAGGGGTTGGACTGGATGAGCTTTCGAGGTCCTTTCCAACTCCTGATATTCTGTGACTCTGACATCGTACAGAGACGCTGCCTTCACTTACGCGGTCGCAACTTGACTGAAGAAAAGGAGGATTTCTCAGAGCTGTCCTACCACACTCTTCAAAGAGAAAAGCCTTCCACAGTTTTTAAATTTGACTTCTTAGGACTGTCACTGCATCCTTCTGAGAAGATATTCCAGTAGTTTTAAAACATAACCTTTTATTTGTTGATGGCTTTCAGATTAACAGGTTAACAAATTAAGGTGGCATTTTTCCCTTGACTTTCTTACACGTCTTAAGTCATACTCAGCAGATTAAAACAATTTAAATCATTTTCTGCTTAACGTGAAAGGAATAAAGGGGGAATAGTTAGGTGCTGCTGTTGAGGTCAATTTGAGACAAGAACAGCCAGAAGTACAAAGACCTGGAGTCCATTGTCAGTAATGAGGCAACAAGAAACCGGCATTGCCTCCTGCATTTCCAGGTGCCTTGACCATCCCTTCCTCCTTGAGAAACAGTGTGAAGCAAGTGGTGTGGAGAAACTTTCTGAAGCCACAGACAGTTGTGCATTCCGAGACTGCGAGTCTGCCATCTACCACAAGTTCTTGCACTCAAATAACAAAGTCAGGTTTGTTTATATATATTTCTCATCAGTCTTTGTAGTTGGAACAAAGACTTCAAAGGCTGGCTATGTTTGTATGGTCAGTGAAGAACATGACTTCATTACTGAGGATCTACACCTTTCCCATAAACCTCAAGCCTTTTTTTTTTTGTCCTACGCTGGACAGGATGCTGCTTTAAAAAGTCCCTGAAATGTGCTTGGCTGTGTGAGATTTGGCAAGGGTGCTCACTGCTTTGAATAAATCAGATAATCTGAGCCAGATACTCTAGAGCAACTGTGTGACTGAAATGGGTTTATTACTGATTGAATGCAAACCTTTTTATCTGTGTCTACTGAAAAGCACCATAAAAGGTAATGGCAATGTTGCTAAGGAACTGTTTACCTGCCAAATGTATCTGTGCGATGCATGAGGTGACCATGGGAACCAATTTGGTGGCAATTATTTAAAGAAAACCTTGCAGTGAAATTATTATTGCATGTATACTGAAGATTTCTGCAGTTGCATTTGAAAAGCTCATTTCTGGGAAAAGATACAATAACTAGAAATCCATTTAGAGAGAAGGGGTCAGCATAGGTCCTGCATAAAAAATACATTACTAGGGCCAGGTTTTTTGATGTATATTTTACAAATCGTGTTTTGAAAATAAATAGGAAATATGTATTGGGTTATCAACGCTGTGCAATTTTAAAACGGTTTGGTATGTATTCCTAGGGGGCTCAGTCTTTCGCCTGATTTCATCTTCCTTAAAAAATTAATTACAGGTTGCTATATTCCCCCCAGAGAACTTATTAACTATGTCTCTCCCTCCAAAGAGTGCTTGGTTCTCATGAGATAAAATGCCTTAGGCTAAAAGCTGCTGATTCCATTTCTGATTCATAAAGAAATTTTTTTTAACTTATTTTTATCCTTACTGACATCTTTCACGACAGATAACTGGTAGCACTGCGTTAGGATCGAGGCTGTTACGATATTGTCTTATAAAGGAGGCCTACACTGCACAAATGATTCTTCAGGGGTTGAATTTTACGTGAAAGGTTGTGTACAAAGATGATTTTCAAGCATGTGTGTCCAATTCAAAGAAAAACTTTCAAATTTGCTACAAACATTGAGACTGTAGGAGAACCTCCTGTTGCTTGAAGCAACGTTTATGGAATATTTTTACTTACAGGTTGCCCTCAGGATGCTACCAGTGAATGCTGGTGGCATTCTACCATAAAGCCATTATGGCACCATTACCATTTTAACCTAGTAATGAATTATATAGCAAATCTGAGATAACAGCTGGTGTAAAATTGCATTAGGACTTGTTTCTTTTTCCAGTAACAGCCCAGCTGACAACTGTCATCTGTATCTGGGTAGAGTAATTAAGAAAGAATCATTATAAGGAGTTTATAATGGCAGGTAGAGTTTGTTTGGATAATTAAGGGACATTTCAGTTGTAAATAAAGAGGGGTGAGGATGATTGTAGCTCAGATGAGAAAATACTCTAGAAAATTAAAGTTTTGTATGGTTCCAGATGAATACTTGTATGGATCTGCTTTTAAAAAGATCGATTATTTAATCCTTAAATTATTCTGATTGGGCTTGCCTTACTGCTTTGCTTTTACATCACTTCAAGTTGCATGGCTCTGTCTCGCTGTGTCTCTCTGCAGCTCTCAGCCCAAGAGCGATGTCAAACCAATGCAGAGGGAAGCAGCGTCTGTCAGAAAGACACTTCAAGTCCTGCACGTGTTCATTTGCAGACTTCGTGACTCGTGCTGGGCCTTCACTTGCAGGCACATACAACAATAAGGGCGTTTTCAACACCTCTAACAACCCCAATTAGTCAAGTGTATTCTTTTGTAAAACTGGAGTGTATTTATGCACATCATCCACAGTGGAGCTGGAAAACATGTCCAGGTGTAGAAAACAAGCTGTTTCTGTACTTATATTGGTACTTGTGAAGGTATTTTAGTATTGCAGAGAAGGCAATCCATACAATTACAGTGGGAGGATAATTAGGTAGACAGTAAAGGTTTTCCAAAGGTACTGTTTGAATGCCATGTCTCATGAATTCAAATAAATAGCTTTAATTTGCACTGTAAAAGCAAATTGGAAGTTGGCGATATATTTAGCATCTATTTTATTTTTTTTCCCGATTTCTTAAAACAAGGCGTCTTTTTTATTCTTCCTGTGGTGACGTGTGGGGTCAATCCTGTTTTTAGTTCCAAGTGGTGAAGACTAAATGCTTCTCCCCCAGTTAGCTTCGATGTGCTCACTTTGAAACAGTGAAGCAGAGAATTGGGGTTCTTTCTTACTCTGGGAAATGAGCTTTTTTCTGTGCTAGAGGTCTGCCTTTGGGACAGGACTGTGATGGAACTACGCTGCTGGAACTAAGTTACTTGAAAGTCCCTGAGCTTACCTGTCCTCACCATCGTGGTGTCTACTGGGAGCTCACGTTATCTGAGCTAGTGTTTAGCATTTCTTTGTGCTACTTGGAAGGTCCGAGTTGAATTTATTTAACACACTGTGTGTCTCTCCAGTATATATATTCCATCTTTTTTTCTGTAGACAGAGACTCATTCCTCTTCAAGAGTCCAGTATGGTTGTTTCTTTGCAAAGCACAGATGAAAAGTGATTCTTGTAAACAGTGTAGTGACCAATTTGATTGTTTAAAGTTATTGCTTAATTAAAACTTCTGTTTGTCTTTCAGACACCCCGAACGTGTGAAAACTTTATCAAATTGTGCAAGAAGAACTACTATGATGGGACGATTTTTCACAGATCGATTCGTAACTTTGTGGTGAGTTGACAAAATCCCGTGTAATGCACAATATGCAATGTCCTCAAAATCTTTATTTAGCTTAATTCAGCTTTAGTTTCTTCCATGCATTACAGCTTGAAATAGATGTATCTTAAATACACCAACAGAACTAGGATTGTCCTAACTTACTAGGTTTGTACTTCCTAGTCTTATTAACGACTGTCCCTGACTAATATTGTCACTTGAAGCATCACTGCATTTAGTAGTGCTTTTGCTGGTGTTTCAGACAGAGCCTTTGAGAGTCATTGCTTGGCAAGGCTCTTGTTATCTTCCCTAAGCTGTGAGTGGGTGGTTAATGAACAGAAGGAGAGATGGGGGGGAATAGTAGTCTGGATAAGTAATACTGTGGCCTGTTGAAATCCTGTTCAGGTGAAACTTTGGAAAGCAGCTGAATTTCTGTTTTGGATTGTGGTACTTGGACACTGTCGGATCATCCTTTCCTGAGTGTACTCCAGGACTAGGTGTCCTGGCTTTCTTTGTGAAGGAGTTAAAGTGAACCAGACAGTTGACCTTGGTAGTAGAAGTTCGTTATTTACATCGGTACAGTCCAGGCAGCTTAGGGTATTGTGCCTGTCCTCTGACTTCCTTTCAGAAGAATTAACAACCTGATCCTGAAAGCAGTGCGTATCTCTGGGTACATCACTGAATGCTTTGTTCCGTCCTGTCCTTCTAAAAGAAGGCTCTTATTTTTTTTTCTTTTGACGGCACTGTATATCTCAGTTCATAGTTAAACTCACATTTAAGATTGTGCTTGTGTGCTATTCCTGTGAAGTCATGGCACGCTCCCTCTGCTGGCATTAGAATATAGAATATTATTTCTATAGATCCTGCATATGTGTATATATACAGTGATTAATTTTGTTGCTGAAAGATTGGTTTCAGATGGGGATTTTTCCTAGTGTAGCTAGTGAGAGGGATACTGGGAAATACAGATTCAGATACAGAAAATAGTTCATATCCCCTCATTTCTTGCCTTCCTATCGTGTGGAGGATTGGTAGCAAAATGTAAAGCCTTTTTCGTTCCAAAAGCAATGCGTCATCAGTTCAAAAGCAGGTTATGACCCAGCGTGTAATAGCAAGGATGATCTGGTTAACCCATTTGAGACTGTTTATTCTCCCTATTTACCCATAAGAGACCTATTATTTTTCTAAAACTGTCATCCTGCTCTTGGATAAGTAATGTAATGATGACAGCCAGCTGATAAAAGAAGCTCCAAATAAGTAGTAATGGTTTCCTTGTTGCTAACTTGTCAACATGACACAATTTAGAAGGAAGAAAATTGAGCAGAATTGGCTTTTATGGCTTGTGTGTAATGTCTTTCAGACAGAAATGTGTATAACCTATTGATTTCATTTAAATTCTGCAGATCCAAGGAGGTGATCCAACTGGAACAGGAACAGGTAAGGTTGAGTTTGAATCAAGTAAATTATTTTCACTTCATATGCTGTGTTATTACATTTATTTCCAGACACCTTGTAGATTAAAGTTTTCTAAATGATGATTTGTGGTACGTGGTAAGTATTTCTACTTTAAAGCACAGATTTTATCTCCATATTTTTATTACCATTTTAACTGTGCTCAAAATTCTGTTGATATAGTCTCAGTCTGAAGCTTGGGCACTCTTCCATGTAGAATTCTTGTTAGGACTTTGCTTCCTTTTTCTTCCAGAAAATAAATAAATAAAGATTACAGTGATTTTACAGCTGGCTTTCCAGGACAAAGAACAAAGGGAGAAACACATTCATGCAAAGTCGCTTTCAGATTCAGTGTTAATGAAATACTTGCGTCCTGCCTTGGAATTGGTGAATGGCCAGATACCATCTGTTCTCCCAGCTAGCTGCCTTGTAAAACCCAAGCTGTTCTTTTTCTAACTTTTAGGGATCATTGTTATTAAATTCTTCTGCCTGTTCTTTCTCCCGTAGTTGGAGATCTACGTGACAGTCATATCAGAAATGGTCAGGAGGCATAGCAGCGGAAGGGTCCTGAGAGCGTTGCACACCACAGTAGATAGGCCATGTAATATTTCTAGTTGCTGCTGTAAATTCGCTCATTTTCCACTTGGATCTTTTATTTAGCCACTTCTGGATGTCACCAGCCTCCACAGTTCCTCACCTGGTCGTGAGCTGTTCTGTGCATTTTTATGCTAGTTCATACATGTGTCACTTGTACATGTAAGCATTATCGCAGAATCACAGAATCGCTCAGTTGGAAAAGCCCTCTGAGATCATCACGTCCAACCGTTCCTGTCTACCCCCTAAACCATATCCTTAAGTACCTCATCTACCCGCTCTTTAAACACATCCAGGGATGGTGACTCCACCACCTCCCTGGGCAGCCTGTTCCAGCTTCTGACGACCCTCTCAGTAAAGAACTTCCTCCTTCTCTCTAACCTGAACCTCCCTTGGCACAGCTTGGTGCAGTTTCCCCTTGTTCTATCCCCATCACCTGGGAGAAGAGCCCAGCACCCACCTCTCTACAAGCTCCCTTGAGGCAGTTGTAGGTGGTGATGAGGTCTCCCCTCAGCCTTCTCTTCTCCAGGCTAAACAAGCCCAGTTCCCTCAGCCGCTCCTGTATGTGCTCACAGATCATCCAAAGAAGATCTTTGTAGCTGTTAAATACTTTAGCTCTAGTTACTTTGTCAATAATGTTAGTGTGAGTTGCCCAACAGCTTTTCTTCTATCACATGTGATAATCAACAGTTGCATACTCTAAGGTTTGAGACTAGTTAAAGGTTCTGTGTTTTGATGGCAAAAGCCCATTAACAAGATTTGTTACCATATATGCTTGGACTGTCAGAAGAAATGTGATTTGATTTTGCTATACGGAAAGTTTCGGCTCAAATCCCTAAAGACGTAATTAGGAACATCTTTTAAAATGAGAAATTAAAGAGGTGTCAAGAGACATGGGAAGTTTAATGGGTTGGCTCAAACACCTTTCACCCTTGTAAGGTGGAGTTCAGATCCGCTGTGGAATGAAAATTACCTTGCTGGTGTCGTTCTTGCTCTGTTTGTGCGAATGGTAGAAGTATTGTAAGACAGCACAGTTAACAGTTGGGAGAGGACTGGCTATGCAGCTGCACTGAAGGTAAAGACTCAGCTCTACTGGCAAAACAAATAGGAAGTAAAATGCAAATAAGCGCATAGGAAAAAAAAATCCAATGTATATTTTTTTATTTTAAAAAGGTGTCTAATGACCTCCAGTCTTTTCTGTCTTGTTTTCCTCCCTGTCATTCTTAATTAAATATTAATATATTGCAGGCGAGATGTTTTGCAAACATCTGTCAAGACTATTAAAGTTCTAATAAAATGAACAGTGTGCACTCAAGTAGATATGAGCATTGCAGATTTTTAGAGACTGCTCGCAATTATTGTAGAGCTCAGACGATGCAACTGTATGCTTTGCAACTGAATGGGTTTTATTTTTTTGAAGACAGCTGAATTACAGATAGCCTTACTTAATCACTTATTGAATATTATAATATCACAAGAAAATGCTGTAAGTGGACACCCTTTTGAACTGTCGTGCCTGCGTGTTTAAGACTGACTTGAATGAAGCCGCCTGGACAGTTTGCAGAGTGCAAGCAGCCTGTCGGGATTTGTTCCTGACTACCTGATAGATCCCAGCCACTTGAATGTGAGGCAGAAATTTCACTTGTGTATCTTGAGCCACATGCTCTAAGAAAGTGGCCACACCGAAGGTACCTGTCTGGCTTTATGTTCCCTCTGCAGCAGCGTGGCCAGAGGAAGGTACAGCTTGGCAGCAGTGTAAGAACATGGCAAGTGTCGTAGTACTTTTGCAGGCTCCTGTGGTGTAAAAGTTTTGGTCCACTGGTTGTGCATTATTGATGTGATCACAAGCATTCGTGGTAGGAAAGCTTTGGAGTAAAGCTCTGGGATTAAGTATTTTGTACCTTTTTAACCTGGGTCTTGTATGTTATTTGCAGTATAAATTCCCTTTTTTATTTCTTCTGGCAGCTGGAAGGAATTTCAGTATTTCTTTGACTCAGAAAAAAAATTAAAAGGTGACTCTTTGAAAGCTAAAATCCATAAGATTTAATGGTCTTTAGAGGTTTACTGGGGGAGTAAATAACTTGACTTCTTATACCAGAGAAGCATGAGAGACTAGGATAGGGCTTTCTTCACAGATATTCAATTGGGAATAGGGGAGACTTTTTGGAGGTTACCTTTTTCACGTCAATATTTTAAACTGACAGAGTTGTTTCTGTTAGAGCCTTTTGTCAGAGGATTTCAGAAAAAAAGAACATCCTTTGTTTCCTTTTCCACATAGAACCTTCTGCTTTAACCAAAATTTTCTGGCTAAGAGGTTTGGGATGTTTTTTGTTGGTTGGTTGGTTTGTTAAAAAACCCCACCTTTTCCAAACTGATACGTGATACATTAAGCCTGTATATATTTTTGCTTTGTTATATTTATTTAATTCTTGCTGTTCATCAGCTCAGGAACTAGGACAGACTTGTTCAATAACCTTCCCACCATTTGGTTTCTGTCATCTGACATTCATCCCATGTTCAGCAACAGGTGTCAGGTTTATGGTTGCAACCCCCAAATGCTTTGATGATCACCCACTCCATTGCTAACTAAGCCCAGGACTGTTTGGCTTCTGAGTGGATTTGGGCACATTGAGTACTACATGACATAAGGTTACATGTCATATGTACATAGACTGCAACTGTGCTCTCAGCTCACGTACATAAGTGCACTTGTGTTTTGGAAACATTTCCCAGATGTAAGATGCCAAGCTGGTTGTCACTGACTGTCCGCTTCCACAGCTACTCTAGCTCATCAGTCCTCTCTGTAAGCACCACTGATCCTTACTGCTTTTTTTAGTCACCCCAATGTGTCCTTTTTGACCCAGCAGACACGTGAAGGACAACAGATTCCTGGTACTCAGCAGTTAACCTTGGGATGGAGGAGGGTGGAAATTAGCATTATGGCATCTAGGAGTTAAGGTGCCACACTGGGAAAAGAGCGGGGAATGGAGTCTTACCTTAGTTTTACCTTACGTCTGCATTGCAGAGCAGTTAGATACACAGGGCTGTAAGGCTGTCACTGATTCAGAGAACCAAACTAATTTCCTATGGCCTTCAACTTCATGTTTATAAGACTGCTAGGAGAAATGTTATTGTGCTGCCGCAGCTTATTTCTTTTCTAACGAAATAACCACCTATAGGGGCAATATTCAGAGCAATAAGCTGAGTCATGGTCAGTCTTTGTCATGATTAATTATTTGAAAATGAATTTTAGATTTGTGATGTATCTCTTTTCCTGCTATTCATAACAACTAAGTGGTTGAACATTGTGAGTAATTCTGTCTAACTCATGCTAGTGCAAGTGGAGCAGCTGCTCTGTATTTTCAGTGTTCCAAATAATAGAAGGAAATTTGCATGTAGGACAAATAGGTTTAATATCCTAACTCTTTTGTAGGAGAAAGGGAACACTATGCACAAAGCATTACATTTTCAAAGTGTCGCAGGCATTTCTCAGCTTCTCTTACTTGCAACCTGCTCAAAGGTCTCCTGAGTGTGCTTTTGTGTGCCTCTGTCCATTTATGAATCCAGGAGGGCACGAAGGAGACGTAGAATAGCTGTTAAAGTCCAAGGTAAAATACCACTGGTAGGTGGGAATTGCATTTTGGTTGGCAACGAGCAGAGCAAAAGACTTCTCCTCCCTCCTCTGAACTGCCGATAGCAAAGGACTGTGGACAGACTTGGTCAGTTCTGCAGTGTGATTTCCTAACAAGGCAAGTTCCTAAAACGTAACCAGTTTCAGAGCCCTTTTTCTTGCATGATTGAAGCTCAGGAAAAGAGTAAGACCCTTTCATCTAGTAATATACTCCTTTTAGATTGCAGCCCCTCTGAAAACCCAGCCTCTGATATGTGGGGTTTTAAGCACTGTGTCCTCTCATCTGAAAGGGGAGAAGCAGTTACCGTGAGCTAAGGCTTTCATATTTGCAAAATGATTCAAGAATCTCACTTGGAAAGCTCTACAGAAGTGTCAGATGTTATTATGTACCTCGTTGTTCCAAATGACAAGAAGAAAATTACAGAAAGTAAGCCATCATTTTTGTGAATCAGAGCCCTCCCACTTCCTTACCACTGCTTAGCAATTTTTATGCCAGAAAAAGGAAGGATTTATTTAAAAATCACAACTGTCATGAATGATGATTCCCAGCCCACACCTGGCTTTTGGAATGCTACATTTCTGAAGCTTTAGGTGCATCGCAGCTCTTTGCAAGAAAGTTGTACAACTTCTGTAATTTTACCCAAAAGATTACTTTCTGGAAAAAGAAACGCCTTTGGCAGGAACAAAGACCACCAAAGAGTAAGCTGGTTTAGTTCAAGAGACGATCTGAAAACGTCGTGCTTTTCTGTAGAGTTGCTAATGTGCGACTGCTTCAGATGTCAGTTTAGATCTAGTCACCTTTTCACTAACAGCACAAGATGCAGATACGAGACAGAATAACTAACCGTGCTTCAGTTACAAGCTAAATATATCTTGCCACTCTGGATAGCCATGGAAATTATGAATGCAGTCTAATTTTTTTCTATATGCTGTGTGATCTGTTTGGTTTCGTCTCTGTGTGAGAATTAGGTAAACACCTCTTAAATTAAAGAGATTTTTTTTTCTCTTTCATTAAAAATGTGGGGAAGTGGCTCCCAGCTGCCTTCAGCTTTGAATCCTGGTTAACTGGGTAGGCATGTGATTTTTATTTTCCCAATTGTGCAAAACCTCCTTCCAGCTCCTGAAGGCGTTGAGGTTTCACAGGATAGATGCTGCTGTTAGAAGGCGGCCAGTGTATTTCCATGGTCGATCCCAAGTACATTTCCAGCTTAGTGCAGACAGGAGCCCCACGTGTGCAGGGTTATAAGTACCGCTCCCTTTCGCATTCCCAGCACCAGTCCAACCAGTGGCAGCACCCGAGCGGGGCCGTGTCTGCTGCCATGTGAACCCCTTTGATTTTTAGCACTGGATTTTTTTCCAGCGCTTTTTGTAATAGGATCTCAGAAGCATTTGCAAGTCCAGTAGGCACAGAGCTGCACTGTGACAGAGGATAATCTTATCGGGAAGTGAGTGGAGGGGAAGGTGAAGTGACAGCAGCGCTGCCCGCTGTGAATTGAGCACCCAGAGCCAATTCCTGTTTTCCGTGGGCTTTGCTCGTAGGCTGGTACATCAGCTTTGGGGTGAGGTTTTTGCATCATTGTGACTCCATACGTAGTCAGTGGTGATCTGTGCACGCTCAGAGGAAGATCTGGGGAATATAAGGAGGAGCCTCCTGTCTTTGTGACACATACCGTGAGTGTAACGTGAGAGGGCCAGAGCTACACAGTGCTATGGTCCCTCCTCCTCTGTCTGCATCCATTCTGCTTTCAGAAAACGAGGAAGATGGCACAGCCACACCTCCCAGCCGTGCAGGGAATAAACACACAGTAAAATCTGCTAGATGCTTACAAATGCCTCATAATTATTAGTAGTTGTTTTGGAGCCTGTGAATTATTTTTCCAAGTTTACATTGAGCACTACTGTAAAGAGTGAAATGTAAGGTTCTAAAACGCCAGCTCCTGATCCCCCTGGCTGAGCATTGGGCACTGTGCTGCCATGGCAGTAGACTAACGAGGGATCTGTACTTAATCTTTAGAGAGAAAACTATTCTAGATTTCAGTAATTAAAAAAAACATATTAATTTAACTCCCCATCTTCTGGCTTGCTTTGTCTGGTCCTGCTTCAAGCAGATACTTGAAGTCTGGAATGGTTCCAGAGGTTAGCAGGAGTGTGACAAACAGCACATCCAGGCTATTTTTCATTTAAGCAGAATATATTTGGAGTTTTCATTCTTTTTTTTTTTTTTAAGTGTTCTTAAATTGAAAACTCAGGGTTTTTTCTTTTCTTTAAAAAGCAACAAAAAAGCCCAAAGCAGTCCTGTACTGCTGTCTCACTGCCTTTGCAGTGTCCCCACTGCCTCTTGCCAGCCCGTGCTGCCAGCCCTCCGCAGACACTTCAGCTATGTCCTTTACAGGACGCCTGGCCTTTTAGGCCATTCTCTGTTCCTGCTGCAGCTCCTGGGCAGACAGAATTAGCCTTGGAAACAGCTGTATGGCAGACAGAGGGGGAGGCAGGGACTGGATCTCGTGCTGTAACTATCTACTAAAATATTAGTGTTTATTTCCAGAGAACTGGAACGAACCAAAGTTAGCGTTCATACATATGAGATTAATTCTGACCTGCAGTGTATGGTCTGAAATGAAATCATACAAAAATAAAGATTCCTAAACCTAAAGAGCTCATTGCTCCAGTCTGCAAGCTCTTGGGTCTGGTTGCTGCTTGTGCCAGAGAGAGAGACTCTCTCTGTCATTCACAATTTTTCCCTTTCCTTTTGAATTATTTTTCTGATGAGCAAAAGCTTCAGGGTTGATTCCGCCCTCTTTCAGCAGCTTGACAGCTCTGTAATTCCAACGTCAGCTGAAAACATATGAAGGGAGTAATGGACTGAAGTGGTTTGGCCACTTGCTGCTATGGACCATCTGAGTGGGATGTGTTCATGTCTGTGAATTATGTGAAAATTTCTAGGCAACAAACACTCTTCTGCTCTAGGACTCGTAGCAAGTGTATCTGCTTAACAAATAATGAGGAGTTCTTTCAAGAGGTCCTTTGAAGCAAAATTAATGTATTTCTCTAAGAGAAGTCCAAGCAAAGTTTGTTACTCAGGTACAAAGAGCTCTGGCCGTGGCCAAAAACAGAAATACAGGGCCTGAAGCACTGGACCACGGTGGTGTGGGCAGGGAACACATCCCCGATGCCGCCCTGCCAGGCCAGATTGAAGTGGAAAGGTGAAAATTGTGAAAGGCAAGGAGAGCAAGAACCAGTGCACAGAGCACGGTGCTGTGGATGGGCAGTGACTCTGCAGCCTTTGCAGGTGTGTTTCTGGTTTCAGGCAGCACCTGTTGGTGTGGAGCCTTGCTGTATTCTGAGCTTCACTTGTTTATTTACTAACCTACAAGAACTTCGTTTTTCCAAACAAGGCAGGTAACTGAAGCACTGCACAAGTAACCTCTCTGAGCAAATAGGAGGGAGATTCATGAGCAAAGAAAATTACTGGCTTCTGCTGAGACATTTTCTAATAGGTTGAACACTATGGTTTTGGTGAGAATAACTGTTCCATCTTCAAGACAGCAGAGCTGGCTGCAACTGTGCCGTATCCCTTTCACCCACTGCTGGAAGAAATTGGCATATGGGATCAAGCTGATGTAATTGAACTGATCTTAAAATAGTCAATAGCCAAAGATTGCTGAAGTAACCATTACAGAAACCCCCTGCAGGGTTTGTCCCCTTTTGCTGCCTCTTGTCACATTGGAGAGCAGGCAGCACTCAACTTTATTAATAGGTGTTTTGAACGTGATTAATTGGGTTTTTAAGTGGGTCAGTTTCTTCCAAAATTTCTCACTCACTTGGCTCCATTTGCACTCACAGCTGTCCACCTGTGATGCTTTGTTTTTGTGGTATCACCTGAAACTTTTTTCTCATTTGATGCACTTCTGTGATTTTTCTGCATAAGGTTTTCAGTAGGAAGCTGTTTTATTCCTCAGTTTTATTTGCTGCTTGCCTGTGCAGCCATATCAGCGAATTGCTCTCCTGTATTACATATGCAAATAGCCGTTGAGCACTGCAGGTCCTTTACTGACCTCCTGCTTCGCAAGTGATACAGTTACTCTGGAGGATTCTTGAGCCAGTCGTGCAGATGGACCAGTCTTGCTGCCTGTTTAGTTGTGTTTGTTTTATTTTTAATACTATCCTAAGGTGAAATATTTTTTTCATGGTTTGTCAAATGTGATTATGGATTTGACTGTAAAACTATGACTCATCCCAGCCTTCGTTTTTCTTATGAAGAATGATCCTGGAGGAAAGTGCAAATGAAAATGTCAGCTGTGTCATAAATAATGTAAAAATGACAGCCAGGAGGAGAGGTCTCCCAGACCCTCTTTCTACCCACAGACACAGAAAAGAAACCAGTTTTGGAGGACTGAGTCTATGGCTTGGGCAAAGTTTTATCATCCTGTTGACTTCACTGCTTTTAAGTGTTTACATCAGCTGGGTGTCTAGTCCAAATATCTAATTTTTGCCTCTTATTTTGAAGGAATATATATCGTCATTCTTCATTGTTAGCCAGGAATTAAGCATTTGAGCTTATAGCTCCTATTCTTAGTTGATTCTATGAATGTATTTCATCTCCTTGATACTCTATTTCCCGAAGCAATGCCATATCCAGAGTGCAATTAAACTGGCAATTCTTTGCTGTGCGTTTTGTCAGGAAGCCACTTTTAAAGATTTCATGTCTCAAAAAAGAAAAATTATGGTGGACCAGCAGTGAAAAAATTAAATTCTTGACAGTTCAGCACTCAATATAGAATGCTGTGGATAAACAGTCTGGTCTGGTGCAGTTCGTAGTGTGGGGGCACAGAATTGTGTTGCCAGTTACAAACATCTGATTTCAAGGGTGTGCTCAAACGTTTGCCTAGTGATGGGAGTGAGGTAAGCATATTATACCCATAGTGATCAGAAGTGCCAGAAACCTTGAATTTCATGTCAGTGCCTGTTATGAAATGTAGTGGAAAGCTAATGAAAACAAACATTTCTTCTGTCATCTTTTCTCTTTTAAGGAGGAGAATCTTACTGGGGAAAACCTTTCAAAGATGAATTTAAGCCCAATTTGTCCCACACAGGACGTGGTGTTCTTAGCATGGCCAATTCGGGACCCAACACAAACAAATCGCAGTTGTAAGTAGTCACTTGCATTTTGTGTTTTATTGTTTCCCTCTAGACATTGTGTCTCACTCTGTTAAGAAAACAAATGACATTTTATGAGCTACTCTTTAAAGTTCAGTCAAGTGAAATATTCTGTCAAGTGCTGCATATTGAAATCAGGGTAGTTCCAGTTGCTGTTACCCAATTTGAAAGCAAAGTGAAGCATGGGAAGAAGACCTGTAGGTTTATTATATCATCATGGATTTGTCTTTTCTGTTTTTATGATTTGAAGTTTTTGTTCATTTTTGTCAGTGTCCCTGCGCTGTTATCCCTGTGAGATCATTGCACCTCTCCATTCTGTTTAAATTTAGCCCCATATTGAACTTCTTGAAAGGGCTTAATGAAATGAAATGAAACACATACTCTATGGAAATGTTGCTTCTTTTTACTCACCTCATTTTAAATAAATGAGAATAGTTTTGCACTGTTGAAATGTGTAGAACCCAGATGTGGCAGAATGGAGAATCTAGGGTCGAGAATGGCTTGGTTTTCAATGTACAAAAGCTGAGTGAAGACTAAAATGAGGAAAAAAAAATAAAGAAGCAGGAAGAACAACACATGAAATGTAAAGACACTGAAGTTGTAATAACCTTCTTTACATGTAACGTTCATGTGGATGTTTGCCTGCAGTCTCTTGAAAATGTTCTGTGTCACTTTGAGCCGACTATTTATTGGTTGCTCTCTAAGTACTGCAGCAGAAAAAAGTTGTCCCTTTATTGGGAGCCCTGGGAAAGAGAGAGGGAGTGTGTGTGTGTGTGTGTGTCTCGGGACTGGGGGGAGAGAGAGAGGGGTTTCTTGGTATTGGTCTTCGTGATGCTAAGTAGTATTATATCTTGTAAACTATGCAGTGGTGTGGTTAGCTTTAATTAAACGCAAGTGCTTGTCTTAGGGCCTTTAATAGGCTTACTCACATACCTAAGGCTAAGCACATGTCAGGCAGTTTGCAGGATCGAGTTGCTATAAGCTTATTTTGGATTTGAATGTTATTGCCAGCACTCAGGTGCTAAATCAGGGGAGAGTAGAGGGGTTTTTTTTAATGGATTCTAGAAACAGGAGTTACAGAGACAGTTCATGAGTGATGTGCCATATTGAGTCACATCATCTGCTGCTGTAAATGTGATTGTATGTTTCACTAAAATTTGCAAGTGAAATATGAAATTCCTCTGCATGTAAAGTCCTTGAGAGACTCCAGCTGCCAGTATTTATAAAGCTTCCCAGGCCATGTTTAGACCCTTCTGGCAACTGCTGTGACCTTATGAACTGAGTGAATAGCTCTCCCCATAGGTAATAGGCACTGCAGCGCAGAGTGAGCTGGGTTCCCTGTGTAAGGTGATGTTTGAATAATGCTTAAGACTTCTCCTCTGAGCTCATGCTGAATTACATTAATTCCATTGTGCTTAATTTATTTTTCACTGCACTGATGGATGAGAAGCTTTCTCTGTATATTTGCTACTGCTCACTGTTTTTTAAATTACGACACTACGTAACTAACCACTTGATAATCTCAAGTATTGGATATCTGGGAATAAACTGGCACAAAGTACCCATGCACAAGGCTAAGATATAACGGTTGCCCTGTGTAGGAGTTTGCATTCTGCACAGCATCTCAAAGCTTTCCTAGGGCAAGCTACGTCTTAATAGATTGTCTGCCAGATTGCAGCCCCTTCTATTTGCAATCATATAACTTCCTGAGGCAGATGCTTATATGGAAAAGTGCTTTTGGAATGCTTATATATTTTTAGCTGTCTCTAATGTAGTGTAACAGATGGAGACAAGGAGAAGAGCCAGCACTGCCTGTCCAGCCAAGATGGGCAGCCGTGGTCTGCAGACCACAGCGTGGAAACCTCTGTCTCATACACTTGTAGTCCAAGTCTTCCAAAGAAGCATTACGTATTAGAGAAAAGTTTTAGTAGTAAAGGTTCCTTTGGATTTGGTATTTTACTTCCCATGTTTAAGTTTAAAAATACAACCCCCCCGGAATTAAAAGTCTAATTAATTAAAAATTAAAAATCCAAGTTTCACAGATTTTAATTACTTTGACACTTTGAAGTATTCTTCTGCCGTGTTTGTATCCAAAGCACAAATTTGCTCTGCCCAGAGAATCGGATCGCCAGCAGGCCAATTTAATGGAAGAGAAATGCAAAAAGTAAATATCCTAAAAGACAGAAGTTTACACTGGCAGAGACAGTTGTGTTATATAAATGTATCTGCTGGATACAAGCTCCCAGTCATGCACGAGAAATGTACTTCTCAAACAGGATGCACGTCTCCCTGTCCTGCATGAGCTTCCCATGGCCTGCGTGGCCAAGGAGACAGATGCTCAGATTAATTCTGGACTTTGTGTGAGTCACCATGCTGGGAGTACTGTTTAGAGATGTTAGTAAGGTGTGAAAATGAGACGGCAAAACTCCAGAAATACAAGACGATATCTGCAAAAGTTAAAGGATGTTTGGCCAGAGAGGAGCCAGAGGGAGAGGGGCTTGTCTTCTCTCTGAGAGCTTTTACATACACTTCTGGTTTTAAGCATTACTGGCTGCTGTTGAGTGTCAGTGAGATAATGTGCTAACTGTCTTTATTCCTTCCAGCTTCATCACATTCCGTTCCTGTGCATATCTGGACAAGAAGCATACAGTTTTTGGAAGGTAAGTAAGGATATTATGAGCAGCAGTATAGCAGCCATGCTCTCCTGTGTGTCTGAAGCCTAAAGAGAAGAATCTAGGGGCTCTTGCAGTTGAACTGGAGCAAAATCCTAGCTCACAATCCAGTTCTCCTGGTCATGAGTAGGTGGCCAACATCACATCAGTACCAGTCATCAGACTCTGCCTTTCTTTTTTTCCTTCCATTGCCATAAGTTGCCTTACTTCTTTTCTGTGGGTGGCCCTCCAGGGAGTCATGAACAAAGTAATCATCATCCTGTAACCAACCATGTTAATATTTGTGCATGCTAATTGCTGGGACACAAGAGATTGCCTCTTCAATGCTGCTTTCATCCTCTTACGAGCTGTCAACCAGCAAATTAGTCATGACAGGGCTGCTCTTCATCATGGCATAGAACATACAGCTTTTGCATAGGTTAGGTCTTTTGGCCCCTTTTATTCTTTTTTATTCTATTCTTTTATTTCTGGCAATTATTGTCAGTACAAACTCTGTATGTTTGTGTGCTTGCATGTGTGTACATACATACACGTTTATGTGTGTGTATATAACGATATTACCAATGCCAAGACAGCAAGGGAATCACAGAATCCCAGACCGTTAGGGGTTGGAAGGGACCTCAAAAGCTCATCCAGTCCAATCCCCCTGCCGGAGCAGGAACACCCACATGAGGTTACACAGGAAGGCGTCCAGGCGGGTTTTGAATGTCTGCAGAGAAGGAGACTCCACAACCTCTCTGGGCAGCCTGGGCCAGGGCTCTGTCACCCTCACTGAGAAGAAGTTTCTTCTCCAATTTCAGTGGAACCTCCTGTGTTCCAGTTTGTGTCCGTTACCCCTTGTCCTATCATTGTTTGTCACCGAGAAGAGCCTGGCTCCATCCTCGTGACGCTCACCCTTTAAATATTTATAAACATTAATGAGGTCTCCCCTCAGTCTCCTCTTCTGCAAACTAAAGACACTAAAGGAACTTCATTCTTTAGAAAGAAGTCTCTTCCAAAAGCCTTTTCCAGTCAAGTGCTCACATGATAAAGATCAAGGTATTTATTGCAGAAGATATTACAAAATCTTTATGTTACGGTTTGTTCTTTGCCTCCTCTGCTGCAGGTACATGGCATTTACCAAGCCATGCATTGTTCTAACAAATGCCTCAGTGCAAATGGCAGGAAGGGGAATTTGACTAGCCTGCTTCACTGGTGGTTCCTGAGGATTTTACAGTCTTTTTTAAATGAAGTTTTGTTTTTTGTTCTTTTCATAGTTTCATCTGTTCAAAAGGTGGCAATTGAAAATAAATGCATGTGCTGTTTACTTTGATTGGATGTCACACAATTGTGCTGTACACTGCAAGTGATATCTTTAATCCATCTTCTCTGCCTGTGAGTTCTTGAGGCAGAAGCTGGTTTAATTTCAAGCAGTTATTTTAGTGCCATTAGTTCCACTACTGATTCTGCAATAATTGCACCCGTTGAAATGTCTTCATTTTTTCACATCTGTCTTAGAAAAATTTGAAGCTCCCTTGTCATTTGGTGGAAGCAGATAAATAAAGCCAATTCTAACACTGAAAGCTGAGAGCAAGTATATTCTTGGAGAAGTTTTATTACCCATATCTTAAGACTATTTCACTTAAGCTAATATCTGAGTCCTCCTAGCAAAAATCCCATTAAATCCCATACGGTGATGCTGTTAACCTGAGCTTGCCACCTCATCAAATAGTATTTGGGTTAGGACAGCTCAGCTGAAATGTGGCTGTTGTTCAGTTCTGGATGCAACCTGGTTTGAGTGAGCATTCTGTAGAGTCCTGCAGTGTCTTTGCTGTGGCTCCCCACTCTGCTCCAGTTCTACCATAATCCACCAAGAAAGGATTTAGAGCGTAGCTGAGCTTACTGCAGTGCACCCAGAAGCCTTCACACCACACATAATGTCTCGAGTACCTTATGAGCAAAATAGCTCACCTGATGTTTCACATTATACTTCACATTATACCTTCAGAGAGGAATTACTTCAGTCCAAGTAAATCTGGTTAAGTGTATAGCTGAGGTTTATGCAGTTTTAGCAGAGACCATAATAGTTTTTGAATTGTCCTTGTTACTACAGAACTCTGAACTTGGTAAAGAAGTAGTGCTGCTCTCTGAGCACTGCAAATATTCTTAGCTGAAATACAAAGGAAAAACTTAATAAAAATGTTGGTTTAGAGTCATGTTTGGCTCCCTGCATGAAAACTGAGTGACATCTCGATCTGAACGCAGAGCAGGTGAATTTTACTCTGGACCATCTTGCATGTAAATGAAGATTAATTCAAATAATGTAAAAAATTAAGATGCTGGGATAGATGCATTCCAGTCACTCTATATTAATCTGCAAATTGAGTACTTGAATAATTGAATGTACCTGCAAATTTAATATGAAAGGCTGATGTGTGCAGCTCTTAAAGATCTGTATTCTGTCATCAAAATCCTTCAGCTGCATTTGTTTTTAAAAGCCATAAAAAGCAAAAGATTCCAGAGATTGTGAAACTCCAGCTTCAATTTGCTATTTTAGGTCCTGGGTGTTTCCAGGATTTGGTGACTTATATCTGATCTTAGACTGTACAGTACAATAATATCTGGGCAGCACATCTAGGAATAATATCTAGGTTTAAGAATTGAATGAACCCATGAAATCAGAATTCTTTGTTTCCATGAATGTCAAATTGTATTGTCTTAATTGGATGCTCACTGGCCTGTTGTGACTTCCCTATCGGTTTGAGGATTACTTATTTCAGTTCTCAACCGTGCCCTCAGTTATTTTTATGTGGCTCTGGTTCATGTCAGTGAGTGTCACGTATGTATCTTTGAGAGCAGAATTTGACCTGTTTGTATACAACTTGTCAGCAGGCTTTCCCTACTTCTGAGAAGAACAAAAAAAGGGCAAAAGAGCAACCCTTCCCCACCCCACTGCTTTCTTGGTTTTTTGAGTCCTGTGTGGGATGAGACATTGAAAAGTACAGTCTCTGGAGAGCTGCATCTTGTTCACAGCCCCACTGGTTTGATACACAGCTTTTGCATAGTAGCAGCTATTAGGAGTTGGATGTTTGGGTGGTAACTGTGTTTGGAAAACACACCAGCTGCAGGCAGCGGGACTGTGAGGAGATGGCACCTGTCTGGCTTGGTGCACTGGAATTTTCAGGTCTCAGGAGGAGGCTGTGGCTGGAGCACAGGGAGGGCATCTTGTCATGATTGAGTTGCCCACCATAGCAATAATGAGGATGGATGTTGCTGAAAATTAAGGAGATAATTTGGCATGGCTGGAGAGCAGAAACAAAGGCAGAGTGAGAGAAGAATGCCATCCCCTGGAGGTGTGTTGCAGGCTGCACAGAATTCCTGCTCCAGCAGAGCTGCCTAGATTCAATTAGTAATTACCATTTCTAGTAATTACCATTTCTCCTGACTTAGAGAGTGCTGTAATTAATGTGAAAACTGGTGACTTTTGTAGGCTTCAAGCTTGCTGGTAAGAGGTTTAATTTAGAAACTCAGATAATATAAACCAGCCAGCATGCATTTGATCTGCACAGAGTGGGTAAGAAGCATTTGCCGGTGACTGCTGCGTGGGGAAGGTCCTGTCTGCTGCTATCATGGGCTGTGTGCAAGGAGGCTCCCCCTTAGTCATGCTGCAACTGAGAGTTCAGCTGTTGTGTGAACTGCATGAGCTACAGGGATGTTACAGCCAAAACACCAACACAGGCTCACATTCTTGTCTGGTGTGCTTTATGAAATCTAGATGCAAGCACATCCCATCCGTATTGTTATTATATTTTCTATTATGCCAGTGGTTCACAGCTCCTGTAGATCAGAGACCTGGTACATTTGCCCTTTATAAGCAGAAATAGAAGCATAATCTCTGTCCCAGAGAGCTGTGTAAGTAGCAAAGAGACTGCATATAGATACAGGGAAGTTGTGACAGAGACCCCTTTCAGCCCACTGACAGTTTGCACTTTCTTCAGAACCAAGGAACATTTTCTTTTCCTGTGCCCTGGGAAAAAATTAAATGGCTTTGTGGATGTTTTGGGGGGCTCTCTTGCAAAGCTAAAAGGACACAAGAAGAAGTGCATGTTTAAAATAATAGTGGAATGTGATTGAGCCATGCTGATCAACGGGAGTAGAGAAATGCTCTGTTT
Organism: Mesitornis unicolor; assembly: GCF_000695765.1. NCBI lineage: Eukaryota > Metazoa > Chordata > Aves > Mesitornithiformes > Mesitornithidae > Mesitornis > Mesitornis unicolor. The sequence goes on from NW_010181699.1 coordinate 50,675, forward strand.
GAATTTTGAGTGAGATTTAGGACAAGCAGGGCATGGTGGGCTGGAAAGTGAGGGCCGGTTGCAGGTTTGCAGGGATGTGATGTGATGTGATTAAAAGCAGGGCAATAAAGGGAGTGAAAAGTGTTGTGGTCAGAGTGGCAAAGCTGGAAATTATCTGTGCAGCAGTTCTGTGTGTTTAATAGAGCATCAGCTTAGTCTTTTCTTCCCTCCTCCCCTTGCCAGATGCTTTTGTGGAAGAGTTTTCTTTCCTTGGATAAATATCACTCTGCATTAAATATTCCTTAACCTGTTTAATGCTTTTTACTGCAATTCTGTAGAATGGGACAATGAAAGTAACTCTTGTCCTGTAAAGTAATTAGCTACATAAAACAACTACCAGGCATGTTCGGTTACCTGGGTACGGTTAAAAAACCCACTTGTTACATTCCCTGTATGATTTCAGTCAGTGAACTCTGATGGCTTCTAAGCTGGGAAACTCAAGTTCTTATTGCTCTTCTGCTTTAATACATCTGAAGAACGGAGAAATGGTGTGACAGCAGAAGAGCTGGTTCTGTTGTCGAATCAGTGTAGGGAGCTTGACCTAATTTTGCACTGCAGAGTCTGCTCCCCAGGCACCAGGATAGAAGTGAAGAGCAAGGTGGGAAAATAAACCAGGTCTCTGTGTGGAAGCCGTGGCCGTGATTTCATGTAGCACACGAGGACCGGGCTGTCGAAGCTGCACGAGGGCTGCTGTTGCTTCCGAAACAGCTGTATGATCTCTGAAGAGGGCCTGTGCCAAAGCACAGTAGTCCTCATGTGTCAGGTTCATCTGTTGAGACTACTTGCACAATGTCTTTTTTCCAAGTGGTTTTATTTTTTCACTGCCACTCATTACTGTGTCTTGCCTGCTAGATTAAGCCTTTGTGAGAGACCGAGATGTTTCAACTGCATCCTTGTTGCAAGTTCAAATTGCTCTCTCTGTTTCAGATCGGGTGTATACATAGAAAACATTTTGTCCTGAATGTACATGTTTGTTCATGTTTATATTGCTCTCTCTGTGTGTATATATATGTATGTGCTCCATTTTATAAAAATAACCTTGAGGGCAGAATGTGTTTCCAAAACAACAATGTTTCTTTCTGGTTTCTGTTTCTAGTTTAAAGCAATTTTTAAAAAAAGTCCAGACATTGTTCTTGTATCATCGTCTGACCAGGAAACTCCATCGTCTTGGACTGCTGCCATCCACATCATTGTATAAGGCTTAATTCCTATAATTCTTCTAAACAAAAATATGAGAAATAGGAAGTCCATGTGTGAATGTCTGTGAGTCTGCTTGGGAGCTGCAGTTTTCTTTGGGAGCAGCACTAACTAATGTAGCAGCAAGACTTTCATTGCCATCTCGCACATGGATAGAGCTTGCTCCAATTATTTCACTTCATGCGAAGACATTGGCAGTGGATATGAAGCCAGGTTAGCAGTTTGCATAAAGGAGCCTTAACAGGAAGTAAGATTTTTAAATCACATCCCTAAATTTGAAATGCAAAGATTTCCAGTGCTGACTTAGCTCAGTTTTCAAGAAAACAGAATTGCACGAGTTAGGGCACATTTTTGTTTTCATTACTGTGCTATCAGAAAAAAAAACCCTAAATGTACCTACCTTGTCGTCCATGCTTAAATGTAATGCAACATTTATCAAGCTCCTCTAAAAATACAACAAGCTGTCTCAGAGATGCTGAGCTAAATATACAGTTGAGATCATAATTTCTCGGGAAGTACACAGCAAACCTTCGGTTTCACTGGTTGTTCCAATGTGAATGGTGTCTTGAAGGTGTCATCCTTTTCACTGTAGGATGTCATCTGAACATCTGTTTAAACCTCCCTTGGTCAAGTTAGGACAAAGCATGTGTGGCGCTTTAGGAAAGGAATAGAGCCAGAAACAATGGAAAAGGTGACATTTGTTTCTGTCCTTCTCCCTTCCCTTCCCTGTTGTACTCCCAGCACAAGCAGCATTGCATGTGAAAGGCTGATGCAGTGGGACCTGACACCCTCTGTGTAATACACCACGTGTAAAGGGATATCAGCATCCTCACAGCTAAACTGAGGAAGTG
>NW_010181700.1:0-495 GCF_000695765.1 Mesitornis unicolor
CCTCCAGAGACCCCACTGCATCCCCACTCCTCCCCATCACCCCTGTGTTAAAGGTACCGAGAGACCCCCCCAGCTGACAACGACTCCCTCCCTGTCCCCCCGAGGACGGCGTTTTAAAGCTGCTGGTGTTTTAATGCGCTCCCACCAACTCTGCACGCTTTGCTACCACTGCTGTTTGAACGCGGTGCCCGAGCCCAGAGCCGGCGTCCAGCGGGGCCTGCAGCACCGAGACCTCCACACATCGGTCCCGCGATATCCCCAGGAGATCCTGGGCTTCACCACAGTAACACCCAACGGGGGCTCCGCTAATCACCCTGCCGAGAGGAGACGCTTCCCATGTGCCATGAACACTGGAGCGATCCCTTAGCTCCACTCTACTCCATGGTTACACCGGGTCTGACTGGTGCTGTGTGTATGTACTCCACTCCACTTTACAGAATCACAGAATGACAGAATCCCAGACTGTCAGGGATTGGAAGTGACCTCCAAAGCTCA
>NW_010181701.1:0-7066 GCF_000695765.1 Mesitornis unicolor
TCCCTAACGTTCTGTGATTCTGTGATTCACCAGTTGTGTCAGGAATTGATCTTCCACACTCTCCAGGGACCTCCAGGGCTGTTTCCTTTCTGCAGTATTGCATTTTCAGCAGACATCTGGTAAACTGAAGCCACCCACAAGAATAAGGGCTAGCAATCGTTAGACTTCTTCAAACTGCTTACAGAGTATTTCATCTGCCTCTTCATCCTCGTTGTGTGGTCTGTAACAGACTCCACCATGATATCTGCCTTGTGGCCTTGCCCTGACTGTTACCCATAAACACACAACCCTGTTGTCACTATGTCAAGCTTTAGACAGTCAAAACACCCCCTAAAATACAAGGCTACCCCACCGCCTCTCCTGCCCTGCCTGTCCTTTCTGAAGAGTTTGTAGCCATCCATTGCAGCACTTCCAGCTGTGCAAGTCATCCCACCCTGTTTCTGTGACAGCAACTAGGTCACATTTTTCCTGCTGCACAATGGTACCCAGCTCTTCCTGTTTGTTGCCCATGCTGCATGCATTGCTGCAGGTGCACTTAAGTCGAACTATTGATCCCGCTGCCTTTCTAGAGGGAGAAGCTCTCATTCCTACGTGACTATTCTCAGGCACTTCCGTGGTTTCCAACACATCAACAACCCTTGCATCTTTGCTGCCGCATGAATGTCCATCCCCTACCTCCACTGAAATGGCAGACTGAAGGACTTCGTTAGCACACTGTCACTTGAACAAAATCCGGTTGTTAACAAGTTTAAAGATCTACTAACAAATAGAGACTGGGCTGCCATTTCCAGACCGGTCACTCCAAGAAACTGGTATGATTGAACAGAAACTTTATGACACTAATATAACAGGCATGTAAGATAAGATTTGTGAACAGTAAATACAGTTGTAACCATAAGACTCTGCCCACACAGACAATGCAAACTATTAGTTTTTAATTTCTGCTTCTTTTTTGCCAGAGGAGTTATATTCCAAATTGCATTTGAAATAAACTGATGTCTTCCGTGGCAGAGAAATTACAGACTTTACGTTGACTTTTTCAGTACCATAACGCATAGTGCTGACACTGTCCAGAAGTCTGTTCTTTTCCAAACAAAAACTCCAAGGAAGGGAACACACAAATTTCCATTCCGTATAGTGAGTCACATTATTGCCTCTTTTTAGAATGACAAATATAACACCACCACTGACTGTAAGAGCTGTTGCCTTAAACAATCACAAATATTTCTGAGGATTTAAACAGTTGTCTAGGAACATATAAATGGTATACAGAAAAAGCTCGTCATACTCTAGCTGACAGTCACCAGTGTTAAACTCCTCTTATCATTCAATTTTGAGTGAATCTTTAGAGGTTCGGGATGAAAGTTTTCTAACTTAAATGTAGGTAATAGTACTCTCAGTTTTCTCCTAACATCACGGACTAAATGAATTTCTTTTTTAGGAGGGAATAAACTTTTCACTGCTGCTACCCAGAAACTCAAAATCATTCTTGAAGGAAAGGGAAAACATGGATGGATTTTGCTTCGAAATCTTCTCTTACATCCTCTCGAGAAAGTGCCCAGGCACAGAACCACACCGTCAAAGCCCATGGCAGTCTTCCCATGAGAAAGGGGAGTCAGGAAGACTATTAGTAAGAGGCAGCTGACTGCCCACAGTCAGATGCTGCATAAAACTTTGGGTTTAGGTGACAGCTGAAACACATCTTTCCTGCTTCCAGTATAAATCATCTGCACAGGAAGACCTGAAGTCAGCTGTCATTTCTGACTCTGTATCAATTTGTATCAGGTCGCTCGACCATTTTACGATACAATCCAAACAATCTCATCCATCAGCAGGGATCAACTGACCAGTTTGCAGAATCTGGTCCACAGATTTCTTCCCAGAACACACAGAGAACCGTTGCTTCAACAATGATAGATGTAGCCTGTAAAAAATGATGACTTCCTCCTGCGTCCTCGGTCTGCCTCTTATGCCTGCTGAGGAAGGACCATGCTTTTTGTGGAGACACCTGCCCCGCTCTTGGGAGTCCTGACGAAAGTTATTCCAACTGCCAATTACTCTTAAGTCTTCTGCATCTCATTCCCAATATGCATTTGTCTCACATGTGCTTATGCAGGGTCCTGATCCATAGGGTGTCTCTTCTAAAGGAATCCTGGAAAGGAATTTGGAAACAGTAATGTGGGAGGACTCGACTGCCCAGTCTGTAACTGCCAACTGTCTGGTTTGGGGTTTGAATTTGGGTTTTTTTCCTTCCAAGACTCTGGGACAAAATAAGCAGTGGTGACCTAAAGCAGAAACTGTTTTCCAAGGCTTTAAAAAAAGGCTTATCACAATTTAATTTGTTTAGTTTCTTTTTCTCAGCCACATCACATTGACAGTCTACAGTTATCTCACAATCAACACCTACTCAACTCACTCCTCAAACTTGCTCTTCTGTGCCATTTTCAGCTGATAGAAGAAATTTATTGCAACATTTTTCTAGACATCAAGTACATAAACCTGCACTGTGCATTGTAACACCTCAACCTTTTCTGTCAGGTCCAGGAGGACTCACTCTCTTTACGTAATGTTCTGACCTACATCAGCGACGTTTCCCAGCTGTTACTGCCCCAATGCCCAAACTGTTATTAGGCAGAGCTAGAAGGATACTCTCCCAATGTTGCAGTAAATTTGTTCTTTTCTAGTTGTGTTATGTTTATGTAGTTTTCTACGGGACAAGATAAAGCTTACAAACACATTCAGTCATCATATAAACTTTAAGTTTTGTATTTATCCACTATAAAGACACTGTGACAAGGGTATGTGTAGGTGGTCTAAACTTGACCAATTTACCATTACTACTTATTTGACTGAAGATCAGCCAAATTAATCTAGATTTACTTCGCAGGAAAAAAGAAAATCTAGTCTACTTAATGGAAGAAAGTTTAGGCTTAGCAAAGTCTACTTGTCAATGTTGAATTTCATGCTTTTTGTTTGCCTCCCTATTTTGAATTATTATTTCATTAATATTTGAAGACTGCTGCCCTTTAGTCAAACTAAAATGCACAGTAATTTCACTCCTACCTAGAGACAGGCACAAAAATTTGCTATTCTGTAGTTTTATGGCAACCTGCCCAACTTATTTAAAATCCCTGCTATTTACCTACAAGACTGGACTATGCAGAAAAAGGATTCCTTCTCTGCTCCACTTCAAAAAGAATCTCCTGGGATAAAATTCATATGTTTAGGCTGCAGATTACAATCAACATTTGAGTCTTGAGTCTCTCTTTCATTATCATCCTTATTTTTGTCTAAAATGCTAAGTTTCTGTCCTTGCCACCAACTTGCTAAGAATCCCTGGGCCAAGTCTCTTTCGCACGTGGTGCCTGACATGGGCACCCTGCACACCAGTCCTAAAGGGCCACGCACTCCCAACAGCTACAGTCATCACGGTACACTGAAGAAATCAAGTATGCTATTAATATGAAAAATTTGGAAAACTAGGAGGGTTGAAAGGAGACATCAAAATAACATGACACTTTTGACTGGATATACTTTAAATCTCCACTCCTCCATTTGCCATTTGTGGAAAGGAATAATACCTCCATACATCAGAGAAGACAAATGAATTCCATTTTCAGACAAACTGATACGCTGAGATGACAAATCACAGAAAACCTGGCAGCAAAACTAGTAACTTTTTATCCATTGTACTCCTGGGATGGTAAAGATGGCTTATTGCTCACCAAAAAAAATTATGTTAAAGAAATGCACAGTTACATATTTATGAAGTTCCCTGTAAGAAAGGGAAAAACTGGTGATTACAGACTAACATGGTGTTCAGGCTTAAGGAGACATGCATTTTAAATCCAGGCTCTCACTAAATTTGATGTGCTGAGGTTTAAAACCTCTACAACATTTAACATAGTTTTTAAAATGCATAATTAAAGGCTGAGAAAGGTTCCTAGATTCAGTAATACTTGGTGGAAGTGCATGTACTTTAACTTTTACAGTATAATTTAATTTTTTCTCTAATTAAGGAAGTATAGTCTGCATTATCTTTTGAAATTATAAATGGAAAAGAATACAAAGGAGCCTTAATGGTTTTGACCACTGTTCCTCTAGGTAAATGTATTTCTGGCACCTACCATAATTTTACTTTTATGGATGCTCCTTGTCAGATGTTCCATGGCAACAGAAGTTTCATGTTGTCCTGAGGAAAATTTGAATTCAATATTAAATTTCAGATTATCTGTTAGAACTGGATACCACTTTAAAAATCAACTAACATGACTTTTGGGGAGGAAGGAGACTTAGTACAAAAGTGCTCATATAAAAAAGAAAAGTAATTTAAAGCTACTGTTAACAACAGGCAAAACCACGTTCCCTATCATCTTCCTAAGTGCCTAACAGTTTTCCCAACAGCACCACCAGGATCTCTTGTAGCACAGAGAGCTCTGCTCCCCAGCTCCATCGCTGTCACCAGCAGCTCTGGGCAGCTCTCCTTTTGTCTCATGCACAGAGCGCTGGAGAACAGAGCTGCAAGGGCAAGCCCGCAAGAGCAGTGCAGTAGCTCTGTTTTAAGGACCACCATGCCAGAATTTCCCACAAACGAAACACACTGTCCTGTCTGAAAACACGCTCAATACAAGTCAAAGTAAGCCATTTACTCGCAATATCCCAAATAAAAATATCCCCAATCCCAAGGGTTACTAAAAGAGATTAACAGAAATTCTACAAGATGCTCACATCTCTGACGCAAAGTTGGATTTAAGGCTGCTCTTAATCTTAAAGCAAATTTCATTCTCTGCACAGTGAGTCAGATGTCAAGACACTTCCCCTCCGTGAAACCCACAGCCTGTCTTACGCAAGACTTGTGCCCCCATAGTAGCTGAGAAAAGGGTTTGGGGCATTGTGATAAATACACACACACGTTTCTCTTCTGTTTTATTTGGATCCAAACCCTCATTTTCTTTGTTCCCTCAAGATTACTGATCACCAGCTTTTTTAGAAAGCAGTTTCAGGACTCCTCTCCTGGATTAGAGTGACTTAACCACTCTGGAAAGAATAAGTACACTTTGGAAGCCTGGATACGATTGGCTCCTGCCCTGACAGCTACCAGAACCTTCTAACAAATATCTTGACATTCAACTAGATGAAACTATAAGAAACAGTTGCTTTACAGTGAAACAAATCGGTTTTCTTGTCTACTATGGCAACATTCAACTCTCACTGCAAAGTTATTCCCCCTCTACTCTGCCCTGGTGAGACCACATCTGGAATATTGTGTCCAGTTCTGGGCCCCTCAGTTCAAGAAGGACAGGAACTGCTGGAGAGAGTCCAGCGTAGGGCTACAAAGATGATCAAGGGAGTGGAGCATCTCCCTTATGAGGAGCGGCTGAGGGAGCTGGGTCTTTTTAGTTTGCAGAAGAGGAGACTGAGGGGAGACCTCATTCATGTTTATAAATATTGAAAGGGTGAGTGTCATGAGGATGGAGCCAGGCTCTTCTCGGGGACAAACAATGATAGGACAAGGGGTAACGGACACAAACTGGAACACAGGAGGTTCCACTTAAATTAGAGAAGAAACTTCTTCTCAGTGAGGGTGACAGAGCACTGGACCAGGCTGCCCAGAGAGGTTGTGGAGTCTCCTTCTCTGGAGACATTCAAAACCCGCCTGGACGCCTTCCTGTGCAACCTCATCTGGGTGTTCCTGCTCCGGCAGGGGGATTGGACTGGATAAGCTTTTGAGGTCCCTTCTAATCCCTAACGTTTTGTGATTCTGTGATTCTGTTACATTTCCTAAAATTTTATATATTTCATGTTCATATTTCATATAAAACCTTGCGTGTCATGTAAATTAACAACCACACTTTATACAAACCTTTACACAGGTGGATTAATGTATGCAGTTTATCACTGGATTTTAATTTGGGCCATTTACAACTAAAATCTGTAACTTTTGATTAGTAAAGGGGAAATAAGTTCAAGTTGATGGAGTCTGAGGGATACTGTAAAACAGACATTTGAAAGAAAGCAAGAGAAAGAGCTAGAAATGCCTTCTATCTGCAGTCATTTGCACATTTTGAAAACTCTCTACTAAGAATAAATAAATCACAGGCCCACATAAAAGCTCTCACACACTGAAAATCTGAAATTCTATTCAGCAATCCTGATATCTATACCCAACCTCGGATATGAAATTCACTATGACCAGTTATTATCTCATTCAGTTGAGACAACTCCTTTGGGTTAAAGAGTAACATTTTTTCTCATGTTGAACATGTGCTTTACATTGTCAAAATGCTAAAAAAAATTATTTCTGTATTAACTATTTTGTATTACTATGGAAGAACTTAACATCAATCCAATCTCTACTATTCAAAGTAACAGAATTCAAAGAATTCTTTCAGAGGCTTCAAATACTGAAAAGCTGTCCTCTTGGAGATGGCAAGCAGGTTTTTTTCAACCAGAAAAGAAGCTAGCACCTAAAAAAGTCTTGCTTTTTTAAAATTCTTCTTCAAGTCAAACGGAGCTGTTTTCAGAACATTAACAAAGCCAGGTTAAAGCAAGGTATCAGTTTCAAAATGCTACATGTCCTACTACAAAAAAGCTTCTTGGCAACATGGGCATTTTCTGAAAGAGACAGCTGAGAACGGAGAGCAATCTGAAGTCTTTAGAGAGCAAGAACTACAAATACGCAGTAACCTTTTCTAGGGGAACACCATTACCAAATCATTCATGCCTCAAAAATCCTTGCAAGATTTCTTCAGTGCTAAGAGATATGAAAAAACACAGGAAGCAAACACCTGAATGGCAAGCTGCTGTTTCTGTTTTCCTTGCATAGGTTTGCTTCCAGAGTGCAACAGCTCCGTAAGTAAACCCTGTCTGCACTGTGCAGATACAACTAGACACACGTACACACGTGTAACCCTCCTTCCTCAGCCTGTGAAACAGAAATAAATGGCTGCATCCTGTTCAGCAAAAATCATCTGTTAGGAGAAAATGCTAAATGGTTTACCTCCTTGTATACTTACACAGAATCACAGAATCGCTTCGTTGGAAAAGACCTCTGAGATCATCATGT
>NW_010181702.1:0-1190 GCF_000695765.1 Mesitornis unicolor
GCGATTCTGTGATTCTGTGATTCTGTGAGTGGTCCATCATTCTCCTATGGACTGGAAATGAACACTGGACTAGAGGATTTTCACAGCACGACAGTGTCATATGATTCTATGATATTTAAGGGGAATTTAGGCAGAGGCTATGAAATGAGTCCCATCACATAGTAAATGAATTGTTTTGTTCTGGCTTTAAGTTTGCTGAACTCACTTGGGAAAAGTTAACTTGGTTTCTCGTTCCTAAAACTACCTCTATCTCCACTCTACAAACGTATAATTCTGTTGTAAAAGCTGGAGACTCCTAGAGTCCATTTTGTGATGTTAAGCTTTTATCCTTCAGCTATAAATATTGAATGTTAATATAAAATCTTCTCATTCTTTTGTACTTACTCTAAAAGTGAATCTGGGTCAACAAAACATAGGATCATAGACTTGTTGGTATGTACCTCAGAAAGTCCATGGTCCCAAAGATGCTCAAAAGAGCAAGACACCCAGGGTTATGTCTAGTTGTCTTTTTGATATCTTAAATGATAGAGAATCTACAACCTTTCTGTTTCAGTGGTTGACCACTGTCATAGTAAAAATGTCCAGAACTTGACATAGCCCTCCAGATGTGTCTCACTAGAGCCACACAGAGGGGAAAGGACATCTTCCTTTACGTGCTGGTAGCACTCCTTCTAGTACAGCACAGGAGGTTCTTGGCTTTCTTTCCCAAAAGGGAGCATTGCTGGCTCATGCTTAATTTGGTACCTCTCAGTACCACCAGGTCCACTTCCACAAAGTTGCTTTCCAGCCACCTGGCTCCCAGCGTGTTCTGGTGTCAAGTGTTATTCTTCCTCAGGGCAGGACTCAGCATTTCCTTCTGTTGAGTTCCAGGAGATTCCTTTTTGTCCACTTCCTCAGCCTGCCAAGGTCTCTCTGAATGGTGGGACTCCCATCTGGTGCATAACTCCTCCCAGCTTTGGGTAATCTGCAAATTTGCTGAGTGCACAGTCTGTCCCACAGACTAGATCATTAATGAAGATATTAAAAGGTACTTGACCTCAGTATCTACCTCTGTGGTACACTACTGGTGATTTGGCTCCAGTTGGACTTTGTGCACTGATCGTTACCCCCTGAGCCTGGCAATTCATCCAGTTTTCAGTGGAAAGTGAAAGAGGAAAGTGAAAGGGAAAGTGCAGAGTCCTGCATCTGGG
>NW_010181703.1:0-412 GCF_000695765.1 Mesitornis unicolor
TTCCGACCGAGCGATTCTGTGATTCTGTGTGGCTAAAATCTCTGTTTCTGAGCCACTGCTACACCTTTTGCTCTTTTTGCATGACAAATGACATCTCCTGCCGCACCTTGTGGGCAACTCACAGCCTGGGGACCCACCTTCAGTGCCCCTGGGGTGGCCAAGGGGCCTGGTGTCTCCAGGAGACAGTCACCGAGAGCCACCCAGGGCACAAAACCTCTGTGATGCCCTGTGGGCGCATTTAGGATGCAAGAGAGACTTTTTGGCAGGAATCATTTTGTTTTCAGCCAAAAGGAAAAGTAGAAAGTTTCTTGAAGACATCTAAGGTTTCTGCTTTAAGTCTCTTTTGTCTGAAAAATTATTTTCTTGCTCAATAACACTTTCAATTCCCTCCCCTGACCCCAGGCCTGCTGAA
>NW_010181703.1:443-4248 GCF_000695765.1 Mesitornis unicolor
TTTCACAGAAAGCTGTTGGTGTTCAGTACTTCACAGGACCTGGCCTCACAGGAAAACACCCCCAAAACAAAAAATAAACCCCAAATGCACAACACTGTTGAATTCCCATGAAAGAAAATAATGGTCGAGCTGGCAATTGCTTTCGATACATCTAATTTCAGAAGGAAACTTTTGGTAGTAGCAAGGAAGACAGATAAAGATGGAAAAGCCACGAGAAGAAGTAAAACTAGCAGTACACTGTTCATTTAGCAGTGTTGAGATACGGTCTCCTTGCACAGGAGAAATACTAAATATGGGTGCATTTTTCATGGGCAGTTTGAAGCGGATGAGGATTTCATGTGCAAGAGAAGGTGGGAAGCACTCAGGATAAGCTCTGCTCTGTGGCTACAATAGATCACACCAGACGGGCACAGAGACCAAGGTGAGAGGGGAAGACGTACAGGGAGGGCTTAGAAGAAGCGACTCAAAAAAACGTTGAGAAGAGGTAGAGGAACGGGCTGGCAAGCTAAGATGAAAAGAGCTAAGTACACATAGCTTGGCGGAGTAGTAGCCGGAGCACGTGGAGGAGCTCAGCATTGAGCAGGGAGAGGGACTACTTTTGGTGGCAGACGTGGGGGAGAGCTGGGCATGAGGGTATCGTGGCAGTGGGACAAAACACAGCAATCTCGGGTTGACAATGGCAAAGATGCTCCTGGCAGGAGCTGCCTGCGATGTAGTACCCCGTGGGAAGTGGGGAGGCTGAAAAGATGCCTGGGCAAATCCTGGCTGCCCTCAGGTGTTGTCTGGGAGGTGGGTGGGTGATGACGGAGGTTTTTGCTGGTGCCAACAGCCCAGTGTAGCTGGGAAAGGCAGCTCCTGCTGGAAGAAACCACACAACCTGCCCCGTCACAGAAATCCACAGCAAAAAACACAAGGCGTTTGCTGGGCTTTAGTATTCTGCTTCCTCTTCAGGAAGGATGGATGTTTCCTCCTTCTTCTTCAAAGAGTTAGTAAATAATTAAAAGAGAGAGACAAAATATTCTCTAAAGATAACCTAGTCTTCTGTTTCCATGGCAACCTCCTTCCTAAGCCAGAAGGCTTTTGCTCCAGTCATATAGCAGAGGGTGAAAGCCCTTTTGCAGGAAGGCAACAGCAGTGGCATGACCCCACTGGGAGGTAAAGGGGAGACCTTGTGCAGAGCTAAAGGACGGTCATGAACCCAAAATCAAGAGAGAGAAACAAAGAAGTTTTTCCTTGAAAGTCACTTCCAGGGATAACTGAGAATAAGCTGAGAGAGCATACGTCCTAGGGGCTCTAAGCCTCCCTTTGAGGTTACCACCACCATCTTTCCCACCATCTTTTTACACTTCTCCCTTCCTAGCTATCCAAAGTGCAGGCCATACTTCTATCATGATTGAACATCAAGGTAGCTTCTAGCACCACACCAATCTCTGACCTTTCTCTCATTCCTCAGCCAAAATGTTTCACAGCTCATACAACTTCCAGGGCAGCTCAAAGTCCCACCCCGACGTCCCCTTATGGCCACCTTCCAGGAAACACTCTGTATGTTGAGTTCTCTGGGATTTGGATGGGTGGTTTGGCTTTTTTTGGTAAGCCCTACCTCTGGCTTCAAAGCAGCTCTGGGTATGAGTCTAACCTTTGTGCAGTCCAAATTCATTGTTCAGCCTTTTGGGGACTGACTGCCCTCTTCCCCTGAGGATGTGAAACCACGTGTCTTGTCTCTCCTCTCTGCCCATGGGAAAGCAGGGACGGGCAACTCACCCAAAGAACCACCAGTACAAAAAAGCCATTTAAAGACCCTTATTATTGCTTTAATAAATCTGGATCAGCATCCTTTCTGCAAGGACAAGGACCCGAGCTCTCCTGTCCTCTCCTTGCAGGCCTGATCTCCCTGCAGTCAGTGTGCATGCCTGCAACACAGCACTCCTTCCAGCAAATAAATCAAGTCCACGCAGCAACTATCCTTTTCCTCGCTATTGGTCCCATTTGATGTGCTCACTGTTGACAGCCCCAGATCATAAGATGCAGCAGCTGCTTAAAATATCAGGCAGGTCACAGTAAAACGGAACATCTGTTTTGTACTGCCCACTTCACAACACTTCAAATGCCAGCTGGGAGAACTGCAGGGGCTCTCTTATCTGATGGAAAAAATGGGACAGGAATCCCCAAGGGAGCCCTGCTCCTCCTCTGAGCAGCGCATAAGCCTCCAAACCTCCCCAACTCCGTTAGGTTGCTAAATTGTCCCTGCTGCACTTCTCACTCATCTTCTCTGACACACCTTGGTTGGGCTTCCCTGAGGTGGTAGGTGACATCCCAAATTCGTTGTGCCTCCTGGGTGGCTGGCTTTTCCTACCCACCTGCAAACCTGGGAAGAGTATGAAATCTTGGAGTTGTTACAGGAGATCCAGGCCAGCCCTGGCCAGGAAGGAGATACACATAGACATATCACTGAAAACAGAAGGAGGGATGCAGACTCTGGAGACCTTGCTGCAACCACGCCAGGGAGGATAATGTCTACCGGATTGAATCATGGATTTCGAGGCAGGTCATGATTCGAGGAGTCAGTCTGCCGTCATCCTCCACACTGCAGCCCTCCCTACTCACACTGTCCTGCAAGGCAGAGGCAAGGAGAGCTGCGCTTCTTCTCCATCTCTCCAGCTGATGAGCCAGTTAGCATTGACACAGCATACATAAACATCCTTACATCTGCACACATGTACACACACATGCACCAATATTCCCTGCTCTCTATGCCCACAGTTGGCACTGAGCAGGACTCTGGTCCAAGCTACACCAATGGAAATCAGAAACCACCAGAGGAAGAAGGTGATGCTGGAGAGGAGGCAGAGACACCACCGAGCTGAGGATGCTCTTGCAGGTTCTTCCCATCGGGACTTGGAACAGGGTTAGCCCTCGGCCAGGGGATTGACTAAGTATTGTGTTGTTGAAGCCCTCTTTGCTTTTATTTGTCTTTTGTTAAAATTCTACTTTTTGTCTTCTTTTAATATATATAGCTATAGATACAAAAATAACAGATAAGTTTCTCTAGAGAAGATTTTTGCATCTTTGGGCTTCTAAAATAAAATATCACAATTACTGAAAATGAAAGGGGGAAAGTTCCATTTCCTCTCCCCTTTGTACCTCCCCCTCCCCTTTCACCTTGACTCTCCCACTCCAAATTTCCCCACATACCTTGTAATTTTTTTTCTCTTAGCAGTTTTGTTTCTTTGGAAAAGGAATAATACAAAACTAACAAAACAGCAACAAAAATATGCCAAGTAGCCTCCATCCCCTCCTCCCACGAGCATGCTCACTGTGTTCACATATTGCCTTCAAAACAAGGCTTTTCACCTCAAAACGCTTCCCATGCTGCATGGCTGTTTGCTTTTCCCTGCTGCTGGGGCCAGATTTTCACCTGCTGTAAATCAGCGTGAATCCGCCTCAAGCCAGAGCTCGGCTGCTTTACACCAACAGAAGCGCACAGTCACGTTTTGCCAATTTACGCTCGACCTGAAGATCTGGCCCACAATCTTTAATGTTTGAAATGGAAGCATGGACAATAAGGAAGTTCCTAGAAACAGGCAAGGCAAACCCCAGGCGCTCTTCCCTTGCTGCTCACCCTGCTTCGCCTTCCCTTCCCCCCCACCCTCTCTCCGTGTTTGGCGTAGCACCTCCTTCAGCCCCTGTTTGCTCGTTCCTCCTTAGCACTTTCTGAAATTCATAATCTCTCAGTAAAAAAAATAAATAAATCGATCTCTCTATATATGTATATGTATATAACTAAACAGCTGCCACATGGCAGTCA
>NW_010181704.1:0-2288 GCF_000695765.1 Mesitornis unicolor
CTGGGGGAGCTCTCCAGGTCCCTTCCAACCCTTCACATTCTTTGTGATTCTGTGTGACACCTCCATCACTCAGCCACCACCACTGTGGCTCTCAAAGGCCTGGAGGTCCCCTTGAGCCCTGGTTCCCACTGGTGTTGCCATTCTGTCAGCGCTGGCACAAACCAAAGGGACGTGGTGGTGAAACGGTGGCAGCAGCTGGCAGACGGTGAGATCAGGCTCCCTTGGTTATTTCCTACCCATGGCAATGCAAGCAGCAGTTTCCTTTGGTGAGCTGAAGGTGCAGGATTGGACAATCAAATTCCTAGAGCGCACCCAAGCCCCAGCACCTCCAAAGGAGGTTTGTGTGAGGATCTGCACAGACACGAGCCAGCAGCGCTCATGTCCACACACAAATCCAAGCACAAAGCTCAGCCCCAGCACCAGTCTGACCTGGGGCAAACTGGTTTGAATTGCTCGAATCAGAACCACTGTCTGCCGAGTTGTGCCAGCAGGAGATGGTTCATTAGAAGTAAGTTTTTATTACCAAAAGTTTCAGCTGTATAAAATATTATCTTTCAGCTCACAGCAGCAGTTTTCTCCTCCTTCCATTTAATTTAAGCTGTTTAAAGGAAGCTCCTTCTGAGTCACTCCAGATGCCCACGCTCTGGTCCATCCCCTGACCACGGTGCCAGAGCCATTCCCTGATTTTGGACGCATCCACCACAGTCTTTTTCTCTGGGCTTTGTGCTTTGCTCTCCAAATTAATTCGAGCTGCTGCTATGATTCTTGGCATGCAGTTCCCACTACTTCAGCCCTCTCCACACCCCATCCTCTCAGCCTATTAGCGAGATACATCCTCGTTTGTTCTGCGGCGCTCTTCCCATCACTCCATTGCTGGGGCTTGGCTGCGGTCGCCTCATTCCCCACTTGTCTGGCTGGACTTTCTCTCAGCTCTCCTGTAAGCAAGACCAGCCAACACAAGCCAATCTGCTATGGCTTGTATTGGCTTCCATGGGCACAGCCGGTGGAGGGTGGTCAGATAAAGCCACTTCACTGCTGACAAATGGAAATCACAGCTCTTGCTGGAGATTTCTTCCACTGGTTCCCCAACCCCACATATTTCAGTGCTGGGCCCTCAGCTCCAGAAGGACAGGAACTGCTTGAAAGAGTCCAGCAGGGCCACAAAGTGATGGAGGGAGTGGAGCATCTCCTGCTGAGGAGCGGCTGAGGGAGCTGGGGCTCTTGAGCTTGGAGCAGAGGAGCCTGAGGGGTGCCCTCATTCCTGGGGATCCATTGGGAAAGGGCAGTGTCAGGAGGAAGGAGCCAGGCTCTGCTCTGGGATGGCCAATGCCAGGCCAAGGGGCAATGGTCCCAAGCTGGAGCACAGGAGGTTCAAGCTGAAGATGAGGCCAAAGTTTGTGAGTGTGAGGGTTCTGGAGCATGGCCCAGGCTGCCCAGAGAGGTTGTGGAGTCTCCTTGTGTGGAGACACCCAAAGCCCTGGCCGTGTTCCTGTGTGACTGCTCTGGTGATCCTGCTCTGGCAGGGGTTGCACTGGGGGAGCTTTCCAGGTCCCTTCCCACTCCTGACATCCTGGGATCTGTGATTCTTTCTCTGTGACGTTACCCGTCAAGCCATGGGTACCTTTGGAGCGATGACTGACACCTCCACATCTCCTTGTGCCTGATGTAGGCTTTGGTGGATGCCCATTAGATCCTCGTGCATCAGCAGTACCGTGCAGGCTGCCATGGGTGAGCAGCCACGGGGACGGTCCAAGTCCTGCAGAGCACTGCAGGGCTGCACGCACCGATACTCACTTAGTGCCATTTCAGTAACCACGGCTAAAACCTGATCCAAACAAGCAGCTTATACAGCTCAGAAAATACCACACCGTATCTGCTCAAGTGTTTCAGTTTGTGACAACCTTTGCTTACAGCAGCAAAACAAGGGGGGTATTTATTCCAACAACGTTTGTGTGCTAAGTACTGAGTTAATGGCACACAGAATGTGCTGGCCGGTCCCCTAACAGGCCTGGGATCTAATTAATCTCTGGCAAGTTCCCCTGGAGTGGAGGCAGTGTTGGCCTGCACATCTCGCAGTCGAGATGCACTAAGTGGAGCCAAGCTGTAGAGAGAGACAGGAGGAGGCACAGCTCCACCGTGGCGGAGGTTCTGGTGGAGTTACAGTGCCAAAGTCTGAGCTTCTGCTCTCAGAAAAGCACCATTTCTGCGGTTGTGTTACCTGCAGTCAAGAGGTGTTTGAATCAGTCACAATTTACAGAGAATCCCAGGATGTCAGGAGTTGGAAGAGA
>NW_010181705.1:0-6441 GCF_000695765.1 Mesitornis unicolor
ACAAGGACAGATGATATTTTTAATGGGTTCTGTGCAGCAAATGTGGCAGAACTTATTATTATTATTCTCTCATAGGCTGCATTGAAAAGTAACACTTAATAAAAAGGACCACAGGGACAGCCAACATCAAGTGGTACCTTTTATTAAATACGAAGCATCTGTGGTTTACTCAATTTGGGAAAAATTAAGCTCAGTCATATCTTTTGTCTGTTCCTTTAAATCCATCGGGGAAGAAATTGCAAAGCTGCTTAGGGTCCTAAATACAGGAGCATCTTAAACATACGTGAGCGTTGCAGTGTAGCACATTGCAGCATCTAACCTTCTGGTGACAGCCTTCCTAGAAGCAGTCATCCAGCTAGGGTAGCCAGGATTCATATGTAAAGCAAGGAGATTGAGTGTCCCTATTTGGGACTATAGGCACTTTTTAGAAGAGCTCCGGGGATTTTTTTAACTGGAATCCAAAGTCCTGCTGGCATCTGACAGAAAAGCCAAGATATTTTAAGTTAAAAAAAAAAAAGTAAGTGTCATATTACACTCCAGCTCCAGACAGCTAAAAATGTAGGTAAACCTACAACGTCCACTTTGTGAACATGATCTTTAACCTCTGCAGATGGTGGAGATACAGGTAGTACGTATGGAGAGCTGTTCAGTTCAGCAAATATGACTAACTTTAGTGAGGTGAACAATGTTCTTCAATGTACTTCAGTGAAGTGTGATTTACTTCCAAGCTTAAATCAGTTGTTCATGTGTAGATGTCCAGTGCCATTTGAGCAGCTCCAAGGCATCCTGCCTGATCTCCAGATGCCCTTCCAAGCTGATTGTGACCATCCTCAGTCCTGTATGATACCTGCTCATGCCTTGCAGCTGTCTCAGGCACTCACTCTAGAGCACCTCTGATGGCACCAAATGTAAGCAGATGACTCAAGCTCTCAGTGGGCTATCATGGGAGATTAAACATCCAGGGTATAAATCAGTCACCTAGCATCTTTATAGGAACTATGGGAAATCCCACTGAGATTCCAAATGTTGCCCCAAAGGCTCCAGCCCTTTGTCACATCCACCACCCTCCCACAGATATTTCAGATGCTCCAAGGCATGTCACATAGCACTAGGTTTCTATATTTTAGCAGTCAAACTCTGATCCTGGTTCATATGCTGAAGACTGACGTGGCTGAAACATTAATCTAATGGTCTGAATTTGAATCTGAATCCCACCTTTGTCCATTTTCCTGCAAAAACTGGCTGAGAGGAGTGCCAGTGATCTCTTCTGAATGGACTGTCTAATTCCCTGCTACCCCACCACTTCTGTTCAGCTGCTATCTCTGCTGCTTGCAATGCAGGGTATTGCTCTGGAAGACCAATTTTTTTCATTTTTAAAAACTAAAGTGCTATTTTCTCTGTTCCCCTGTTCTCCATGCTCTGCAGATGCAGAGGGTTAACTGCAGGCTGCAAGTGGTCATTTCCATCGCTTTAGAGCTTGGATAGGTTGTGCATTACAGTACAGTACATGCTGACATTTCACATAGTAGGCAGTAGTTGGTAGCTTGGATTTTCCTCTCTTCTATGGTACCAGGACCACCAGAGGGTGGTACCAGAGGGACCAGCTGGCTTTGCAGCTCTTTTCTATTATTGCAGGAAATTCTCTGCTGTAATGGTGATGTGGTCCACTGAACATGGTCTTTCACCTTTATAGTTAACCATCCAAAAGAGACCAGAAGGGTAGCTTCAGCTCTAAGAGCTGTTTTTTCAGTGTTTTTGCAGGCTTAGCTGGAAAAAAAGTCTTTGAAAGTATTTGGGGCACATTTTGAAACTTAATTTTCAAAATGAAGGCTAGGCTACAATGTAATCAGGTAAGCCCAGGGGTGAGATATGCAACTGAGAGTTATTACAGACTGCACTGTTTCAGTTGATTGCAAGACAAATCAGGACATTTTAGCAACTCATAAAAAAATGAGACTTCAGGAGTTTCAGACATCTTGTAAAGAGAAAGACTTCTGCTTGGAACCACTAGCTCAGTGAGCCTGAAATACTTCATTCAAAGCATCTCAGATTCAGCACAGTTCCTCTGGAATCAAAACAGATCTGTGCCTATCCCAGAGCTATAGATCCTGGGAGCAACAGGGTCAGCACCTTGGCATCCCACCAACAGATCTGCTGTGGGCAGGAGAATGCTGAAACCCCCTGCAACTGCTCTCATAAATCAATGCTACAGCTATTTTTAGTCAAACTGACAAGAATGTCATTTTTGCAGAACAGTTGCTGGCTCTGAGGAATTTCTGCTTCATAGGAAATTTTTATAGAAGTTGGGTTTAATAAAATTTAAATTAAGATAGTATGTCAAAAACTTCCTTGTGCATTGAAACTTCAGTTTTATTGGTCATTCTGAGACAAGAAATCATACTGCAAAAGGGGAGTCTGAGTACAATTGAAATTATTGATATCTCTGCTTTGACCAAGCCATGTCTGCAGTTACCAAGCACTTAGAACCAGTACGCTTTCACTCATTGATAAAGGGTAATTCCCTCCTGTTCATCTTATTAAATCACCCAGAGTCAGCAGAAGGTGTATAAAAGTAAGTCATTCAGTCTCAGTGGCTTATCTAAAACTATATTTTGAAGAAAAAGTGACTGAATATGCTTCTCATGAGTATTATTGAAAGTAATAAATGAGCAGGAATCAATTTAAAGAGGACACAATCATTAAGCATTCTACAAATACTTCCTAATCAGTGAGGACTTAATCAGTGCAAATATCAAATCATGGTAAAAATAAAATAATGTAAAAACTTATCAGCACCACCAGCAGTAAATCCTCAGATTAGTCAAAGCCATCAAATAAATGCTGCAAATAATCACTACTAAATCCTAAAGCAAGAAGTTCAGGGAGGTAACTATTCATTTAGTTCCAAGACACGATTGACTACAGCCATGACATAAATCTTTAGCTGGGTAAATATTTTATCATAAAAAGCAAATGAGCATAAACCTACATTATAATCTCATAAACCAATTAATGTTTTCTTCTTGGCAGTTCACCATCAAGTACAGATGCTAATCAGCCTGCTCTATTTCTCATCTTTCCCAAGGAATATAGATGTTACAAGGTATTTTGATGAGCATATATTTCAGTAGTTCTTTCACTGATCTACCGTTGACAAAACCCTAGGAAAACCACAATGTTTGATTGGAAGGGAAGGCATTATAGCTTATTATGGAAATATTCTCTGGTATTTTCCTGTGCAGTTACAAGGATTCCGAAGTGTATTCCCTCCAAAACCAGAGTTAAATAATCAATATTAAAAGATATTCAAACATTTCAGCTCTTGCAGTCTTAGGCTCTACTTGCTATGTGGAACTGCATACTGCAGTTAGATATATTTCTGGTGTTTATTTTCTGAACTAAAAAGTATCTTTAGATTGTTTTTGTCCTCATTTCAGGCTGAAAAATCAGTACTTTAATTTCTATTGGTACATCAGGGTTCACAGAAACCTAGTCCATGGTAGATGGTTCATCCTTACCCCACCTTGCTGTAATTTCCTTGGTCCTTAGTAAAATAGGGATGTCAAATACCTGAAGCAGGATCTGATGTCAATATGGTGACTACACTGCAATCTGTAGCTAATTACAGAAGTCCTTTTTGAAACCACCTGTCTGTTTCAAATGTCCTGATTTTATCTTCCTTCCACAAACAAATGAAAAACATCTTGTGCATCTTGGAGAAAGGAATCTAAAATGTGGAATAGATTTTTCACTTCATCTTCCAGAGGTGGCAACAAAACAGCACTTCACCATCTGGTGGTCCAGCACAACATTCAAACATCTTCTCCAGAGAGCAGTTCAATAAACTATTTCCTCCTTCTACCCCCATAAAACATCTGTGTACGCCTTAGAACAAATCTGAATAGATCTAATGACAACTGTCAAATCACCTCCTTTGTGAGAATTAAGTTGGGCTGACTAACTGCTTGAAGGTCAACAAAACATTTCTTACACTTGAAGTTCCCAACATTTTTCCCTTCTAGAACCACAGCAAAATTTTAAAATGCTCATTTTAAAAAAATGGCTCATTGAAACCATTGAAGTTTCTCTGGTTTGGGTTTGTGTCAGGTCCTGGTGCAACACTCAAAATTTAAGTGAATTTTTCTCTCCAAAGTGTTTCAGTCATGTTTTCCCTCCCCAAGACTTCAGGTGAAACTTCCAAGACCCACAGTTCTTTACAGATATTACTTGAATTGAGAACAGAATGACTGAGTTCAGCTGGGAAATTTATAATGCAGTGCTGTCACGATAGGAGAATTCCCTAAATGCAGTGTCCCATCTTTGTGAATAATACAGAAAAAGGGAAAAAGTTAGTCCTGCCATACCAACTTAGATGAATGACATCTTGCACTGTCCAAATGTTCATTTAAACACATCTGATTGCTTACTTCTGTCTTTTTAAAAAGCATCAGTAGTCATAAGGCAAAGAAAGTCACTTAGCCTTTACCTGAAAGGTTAAGAGGTTTCTTAACTGTGAACTGTAAGTACTTATCTAGAAAAGATTTCTGGTGGAAAATGATGAGAAAAAGTAGCAGTCTTAGAGGTGTGAGGCAGACCTTTCTGACTGCAAACATTTCTTAATTTTGCCGGACTTTCATTTCAGGCTTGATATCTAGTACTTATCCAATTGCAACTATCAGTCCTCAGTGCCAGGGTGGTATTGTCAAATTATAGTTATCTGAAGTAGATGACAGATGGGATGGACACCTCTGCAACGCTGAGAGAAGTGGAAATGCTTTGCTGAAGACCAGACTGTTCCCTATCATGTGAACCGGAGCATGTGCTATTACAGAATCACACAGAATCACAGAGTATTAGGAGTTGGAAGGGACCTCGAAAGATCATCTAGTTCAACCCCCCTGCCAGAGCAGGATCACCTAGACTAGGTCACACAGGAATGCATCCAGGTGGGTTTTGAATGTCTCCAGAGAAGGAGACTCCACAACCTCTCTGGGCAGCCTGTTCCAGTGCTCTGTCACCCTCAAAGTAAAGTAGCTTTTTCCTCATGTGCAGAGTGGCAACTGCAATGCCTTCAGCTGCAACAGAAGATGTTCTTCAGCTACCAAGTGTTGTGTAAACAGTTCCTATTTTTTTGGCTGACAGCGCAGTGCACCAAGACCTGACACAAACTCACACTAGAGATGCTTCAGGTCACCTCTCCACCTCTCCACTCCTTATCCCTGCCACAATCTGTCACCAAAGTAAAGCCCCAGCTCACTGGGTGTTTACGGGTCCCCAGAGGAGCTGCGATTCTCAGTGGCAGCCACTTACTGAGATGTTGTACCTTATTCTTCAGCCAAACTGGGCCACATCAAGATGTTCCTGCTGTTGAGCTTGCTTCAGGTGATAAGGAGGTGCTGCAAATCCTTCTCAATGATATTTGATACCTGGGAGGGAAGTCTCCCAGATGCTAACAGCCATGTCGTGTCTTTCTCCAGCCATGATGCAACAGAGGCTTTGTAGTGATGCAGATCCCAACTAAACCAGGATGTAGATTCAAAAGCCTGGGTTACCACAGGCTCTAAAAAAACCCATGATTTTTTCTAACCATATGCAGAGCAATTTATATTTGTCAGATTTAATTGAGAGACTTGTGAAACCTGTTAGCACACCAGTGACTCCATGTGCAATCTAAATAGAAGGCATGAATTTTGAGCAGTTTTACTGCAATGTTTAGTGAACAGATTGTCCTAGGATTTAAAATTTATTAATTACGGATCTCAATTACCAGTAAGTACTGTTTGTCTTGTTATTATAAACACTGCCTGTAAATGGTATCATTGCTAAGAGTCATGTTCCATGCCACACTGTCATAATATTTAGGAGTACAAATAAAATGAAATAGTGCAACCTCCCTAGGTTAGAAAGAAAACTCAGTTATTACATCAGTGATAGCAAGAAGAGAGGACTGCCAGTCAGGAGGGTTTTGAAAATACTATTACAACAAGAAAATATATTATAAATGATTCCATTAATAGCTATTAGAAACTTCCATTACCTTTTCAATAAACTCTATAGTAACACTAAGGCATAATTTTCTGCAAAAAGAGAGGTAGAAAATGTTCATTTGGTATCTCTCAGTCATTTTAAGCTATAGTTCCCTTACGACAATATTTAGCTCTCAGCTACACAAAGATAAGGAAACATCTAGCCTTTAAATTGTCATTAAGTGAGTTTCCTGTGGAGATAAACCAGAAAGGAAACTATAAAATCCAATCTTGGTAATGGATTGCTAGACCAGTGGCTCCCCAATGAATTTTGCAGCCACCATGATGTTGACTATCATTTGGACAGTTACTGTCTGACTGCTATTCAGAGGTATATATATTTCGTTACACCAGATAATAGTTACAGAAGTTAATAACAGAAGTAGATTAACACTTACCTTTGCACTGAAGTGGG
>NW_010181705.1:6472-8992 GCF_000695765.1 Mesitornis unicolor
TTTAAAAGCTAGGAACATATCCCGAGTTGGTATATGTCTCTTTATATCAGTCAAAGACAAAAGAAGTTAATAATACAGCTAAGGAAGCCGTTGGCTAGTATGTAAACCAAAGTATTTAGAGTCTGTCTGTGCTGTACAGAGATTAATATTTAAAAGTATCAAGTGGCCAGGAGACATATATAAATTATCATAGGTCTGCATATTTTGCTTTGTAGCGTTCTTGTGTCTCATGCCTATAATAACTGCTGGGTGTTCCTTGTAAAATAATGAGCACAATAATCAGAAGCCACGCTAAGACTACATTATTTCACTGGTCTAGGTGCAGTACCAGAAAAAAAAAAAAAGCTGAATGATTTTTTTTTTTAATTTACTTTGATTGTGGAAGAACTTGAAAATGTTTCCATACCAGAAGTCTTTGGGAAACGCAGTGGAGTCTCTAACTCAGGATAAAATGTAAGTAGAAGAGATCAGAGAACAAATCACAAAATTAATATTAAAAAATTGCAAGGTCTTGATGGTATTCGCTTAAGAGCTCTCAAAATGTGGAACATTTGAAACAATGCACAACCTTAAGCTTATAATTGCTTCTGTATTACAGTACCAAGCTACCGTAGCACCACTTTTGGAACGGATTCCAGATTAGATGCAGAGAAATACCAAGCAATGAGCCTATATGAGGAAGAGAATTACATGGATAGGTACTAATTTCTTGGGAAGAAACAACATAGATTCTGTAAAGGTAAGTCCCATCTGACAGAGTTACTATGTTGTGCTGGACACAAAGAAGATCTGAGTGCTGTATGTATTTGGTTTTCTAAAAGGATTTTGATAAGATTCCTCGCCAAAAGCTCTTAAAGAAGGTACCATGAAACAAGGAGACATGCCCCTAAATCAATAAAGAGAAAGAGGAATAAATGATCAGGATTCATGCTGAAGGAAGTAATCTGTGAAGTTATTCAGGATAAAAAATATAAAGGTAAAGGTAAGGTATAAAGATAATAAAGAACTGCAGAAGGTCCTAATGACATGGCATAGATGATAAAATACCAGATAGAACTCAATACACATAAAACTTGATCAAAGCTTTAGGATAGCTTTTGTCCAAGGAATAACTTAAATAGATACGGACTGTTCAGCCTGAAAAAGAGAAAATTGACAAGGTACAGACAATACAGGTCAATCACATCTTCACTGGCATGGGACAGGGGTGTGGGAAACAGTTCCAGTGTAAGAACTAGAAAGCCTCCAAGTAAGCCAGTAGGAGGAAAATTGAAAACAGTGAAAAGGCAGTGACTCTCCGGGTAATACATGGTTAAACCAAAGACTGCTGGAAAGATTTAAGGATACTAGCTTACAGGTTTTCAAAGGGTTTAAGGATACTAGCTTGTAGGTTTTCATAGAGTTCCCAAATTAAGTTATGGAAGAAGATTCCACAAAATGGTCTGAAATACAAAGACTCCACTGCTCCTTCTGATGTTCTGTGGGTTACAGATTTCTACAGGGTGAGAAGGTTCACTGCAAAAGTGACATGAGATGCTCCACGAAGTGGGGAGGGGGGGAAGGGGATATAACACAACTCACTAGAGATGAGCCTGTGGGTGAAGTGCCGAGATCTGTGGGACGGTGCGCTAGTGGGACTCTTCGGACTACCGTCCCAGTGGAGGTAGAGGATGGAGTTGCATATAGCAACCAAGATGCAAGGGTTATTGATGAGTAAGTAACCATGGAAGCTCCTGAAAATGGCCCAGCAGAAATTAGGACTTCTCCCTTGGAAAGGTGGCAGGGCCTTTAACCCAACTGAAGTGTGTCTACACCAATGCATGCAGCATGGGCAATAAGCAGGAGGAACCGGAAGCTATTGTGCATAGGAATAACTACAATATGGCAGCTATCATGGAAACATAGTGGAATGAGTCACACAACTGGAGTGCTTCATAGATGGGTATAAACTCTTCAGAAGGGATAGGCAAGGAAGGAGAGGTGGTGGGGTGGCCGTGTATGTTAGGGAATGCTATGACTGCCTAGAGATTAGCGATAGAGAAAACAGAGTCAAGTGCCTATGGTTGAGATTCAAGCGAAAGGCCAATGAGTCAGATATCATGGTGGGAGTTTGTTATAGACCACCTAACCAGGATGAAAAAATAGATAAAATATTCCATAGGCAGCTGGGAGAAGCTTCGCGATTGCTTCCCCTTGTACTTGTCGGGGACTTCAACTTCCTGTATATCTGCTGGAAATATAACACAGCAGAGAGGGAACAGTCCCAGAGGTTCCTGGAGTGCATGGAAGATAACTTCCTGACACAGCTGGTGAAGGAGCTGACAAGGGAAGGTGCCCTGCTGGACCTGCTGTTTGCAAATAGAGAGGGTCTTGTGGGGTATGTAATGGTTGGAGGCTATCTTGGGCATAGTGATCATGAAATGATAGAATTTTCAGTCCTTGGAGAAGTAAGGAGGTTGGCTAGCAGAACTGCCACTTTGGAATTCTGACAGGCAGACTTTGGCCTGTGTAGGGACTTGG
>NW_010181706.1:0-1833 GCF_000695765.1 Mesitornis unicolor
CTCCATTCACCACAACTCTCTGTTCTTGGCCCTCCAGCCAGTGTTTAACCCAGTAAAGCGTATGCCTGTCCAAGCCATGCCCAGCCAGCTTCTCCAGGAGGATGCTGTGGGAGACGATGTCAAAGGTCTTACTAAAGTCCAGGTAGACACCGTCCACAGCCTTCCACTCATCCACCAAGCAGGTCACCTCGTCATAAAAGGAGATAAGATTAGTCAAGCAGGACCTGGCCTTCCTGAACCCATGCTGACTGGGCCTGATCGCTTGGTTGTCCTGGATGTGACATGTGATGGCACTCAGGATGATTTGTTCCATGATCTCAGATTTAGAGGTGCACTTAGATCATTAGTTTTTCAAGTAGCATTTTTCAGGTCATTAGATGCTCTGTGAGTCACTTTTTATGATAAATTTAACTTGATACTTCTGTACATGGTCTTTCAACTGAGTCCTCTACAAAGAAAAACCAAAAAACTGTAGGCAGCTGTATAAGACATATTGACAAAGAGCATGAAGAACCTTTTCATTTGGCCGGATAGCCTTTGTTAAATAAATACATTATTGGAAAATAGCCTGTTAAAGGTATAGGGCAGATATCAAACTCCTTCCAGCAGTCAAGGGAGCTTGGCAATTAGAGACACAAGGAAGATAACAGAAATAAATACCAGTATGTGTCAGAAAATACTAGTTCTTCCAAAGAACACATGTCAAGAATCATGACACAGATCATCTTTACTGGTGGTTATAAAAGCCTTGGAATAAAAAAAAAAAGTTTCTGAAATGATCAGGAGCAGATTAAGTAAAGCATGGTAGTTTTGTAGGAGAAAAATTATCACTATTCAGGACATATCCAAGTCAACCACAATATTCCCATCAGTTTTCAGAAAATTTGTGTTTGTTAGGCTGCTGTTGTCGATGATCTAGACTCACTGTCTATTTTATACACAAAGAATCTCAAACACTTAACTTTTTTTTTATGTGAGAGGTGCCAGTGAACTTACCATCAGTCTCTCTTTCTTCTCACAGAAATGTCATGTCATGAGATCACTGACAACAAAGAGCTCTGGAAATTTTTCTGAAGCATTTTGAAATTTTTTGAAATTTTGAAATACCAAGGAAATTGCATGGTTACCTGAATGAGGAAACACTCAGTAGACCAGTTTTCTTATTTATTTATTTATTTATTTTGCTCATGGTGATCTACAGCTGCATATTGCAAGCATGAGAACTGTATATTGAAAAGGGGAAAAGCCTTGGAGTTAAGCGAAAAGGCAAAAGATAAATGATCTGTTTCAGAGTGAGTCACAAATATAATTTTTGCAGGTCTATGAAAATTTTTGCTACCAGTTTTGCAAATAACAATGTATTGTATACAGCAGTTTGGACAAATGGACAAATAGGTTCCATGCTAGTAGACAAACATGATCTATTACAATTCTATAGACTTTAAGTACATTGTGGTGGGTTGTTTTTTTTTGTATTTTTGGGTTCAAATTCTTAGAATAAAGTAGCTATTACATTTTTCACAGTTCATTTCTGGTTTTTGCCCTGCAGATGTTGTATAACAGGAAAGTGCAATCCCAAGTCAAGTCTGCAAAGTCTTTGTTTCTCAGGGACTCACAGCCAGTTATGTTTAATGACCCATACTGACCTGCTCAATAGGAACTGCTCTGCTCTCCTAAAACAGGTGGGCTATCCCTTAGAAACATGTACTTTTACTTTGTTTTTAATATTAATATATTAGCCTTGCACTCCAGTCTACTACAAAAGATTTAGAGAGATGTGATCTCTGGGGGAAGAAAAAAAAGGAAGGCAGTTTATAAACTTCATGTTCAGCA
>NW_010181706.1:1864-25452 GCF_000695765.1 Mesitornis unicolor
AGATTATTACTGCTTAATTTAACTAAATCAGTTCCTTCACCTAGAAAACCAAGGTATACAAGTTTTTTATTTATCAAAACAGATTTAGTAACCCATTACAATTAAAACAATCTTTGGTTTTCACAGACTTTTTCTGTATTTCACTTTCTAGTCTCTTCAATGTATGAGCAGAAAAATAAGTATTGTGACTGAAAAACTGAGAGACATATGCATAACCTATGTTTTGAATGATCTTGCTGATTTATAGTTTTTCAGTGGAATGCTTCATTTATATGCATTTCATTTATATGCATTCCAACAAACATTTTATCCAAATCTTGTATTCAAGAATTGTGATATTCAAAAAGTGAAACTTAAAGAGATTCACATATGCTAAAGCAAATTCTTAGGATAAAACACGAAATTACTACAAACTTTTATCTGTGCTTAAACATCCAGTGATTGGTAATAAATTAAAAAAAAAACCCTTGTCCTGTTTTGTTTACATATGAATTCTCAAATTCAAGGTTCTCACAAGAAAAACACTCCATTAAAATGAAGTCCCTTAAGAAACGTATATAGGGCATCAAGAAAGACCTAATATGAGGCCTTTAACACACAAAAAGTCCATTCTTAAAGGATGTTCTGCGGAACTTTTGGCATTGATCTCAATGTTGAACCAGAATGTATTCTTGTGACAGGGACAATTTGCTTGAAAGTAACAAATTTCCAAAGTTAGTAAGTTAGTTTCTTTCGTATCAGAGAACCCAGGACAGCAAGGAGTACAGAAAATACTGCACTGCAAAATATTTGCATGTTCTGGCTTTTCACTTGCTTCCAACTCTGATACTTAAGTCATATAAACCAGATAATATTAAATTAATCAGAGAAACTGAATCATTAAACCCTTTTTTCAAATGCAAAGATGAAGTGAATGTACAACTATAAGCAACATTTCATCAGGTTTATTGTTTAAATAGTATGCATAGCTGTCAAAACATAATCAGGAAAAGCTACTAGCTTTCTGTCAGTGACTGCACAAACTGATTGACACAGAACCCTGTGTGAAATTGAGTTATGATATATAGATGTCTAAAGATATAAACATATACCTTCATTCACACAGTAGTGAAGCTTTTAATCAAGGTTTTAATTGCTCTGTTTCTTAAGTGAAATATGTATCAGCACAATCATTTTCTCCAAAAGTGAGAGAACATTGTAAAGCCTTACGATTATATGATAAAAGTTATTTTTTATTGCCACATTTGTTAGTTCAATTGACCTAGGTTAATATGAATGAAAGGCATGAGTGGGAAACCAAAATGCAAACAAATTGAATCTTGGGTTTTTAATTATAACATATCCTGTTAGCTCAGCCAGCTAGGCCTGGGAATCATCAAGCACAGTCAGAAAAGGAAGGGATCAGCACTACTTCTTTTATGAAATATGATACACGCTTTCAAATGGCTTGTAAACTCTTCCCACCATGAATTAAATCTTGAAGTGCTCAAAACACTACTTTGTGGCGTTTTAAGTAATTTTAAATAGATCTTATTTCCTGATCAATATCCTCCCATTTGTTGGCATATCCATGTGCCCTGTTATAGATATGGATATTTTTCTCTTATCCTCTCTCCCTGATTTGCAGCATGATGCATGAAACAGATAAAGTGGGATGAGATCACCCTGTGTTTGCATTGCAACTTCATGAAATTGTATTTCAGTTAAATAGATTTGGCATAATTTCTTAGGAAAGCTATTAATCATTCTGTGCCAGGAAAAAATATTTCAGAGAGAAATTTCCTTTGAGTGAAGTCAGTGGGAGCTGCTGTTATCAAAAATTTGTTACCAATCTTTCAACAATTAAGATTTCACACAGCAATTTTTCCAAAAAAAAAATGTCCTACTGAAAAGTACTCTGCCACTTCAAAGTAAAAAAAAAAAGTGTTGCTATTAATTAGCTGAATTTTTGAATTTAATTTCATAGAATCATAGAATACCAGGTCGGAAGAAACCACAAGGTAAAAGTATAATGAGTATAGTTTAAATGAGATGAGTCAGCACCTTATCAAGCTAACTCTTAAAACTGACCAGTGTAGGAGAATTTACCTCTTCCCCTGGAAGATTATTCCAATGTCTGATTGACCTCATGGTAAAAAAATTTCTTCTGGAGTTCAATTGAAATCTCCCTAGAAGCAACTTGTGTCCATTACCCGTCGTCTTTTCCACGTTACTTCTTGTGAAAAGGGAGTTTCCATCTTCTTGGTAGCCACCCTTTATATACTGGTACATGGTAATAAGGTCCCCCCTAAGCCTTCTCTTCCCAAGGCTGATCAGGCCCAGTTTTCTCAGCCTTTTTTCATACGACAGGTCTTCCAGTCCAATTTAATGTGTATAGTCATATTACACGTTTCCTTTAAAAATAAAAGTATTAAAAATAATTGTTATTGTCTGCTTATGTATTTTTCTCCATAGTATAAGGCTATACTATGCTTATTTCTGCTGTTCTTTAGGTCTTTATAGACCATGCCATTCTTTGATCATTCTCATATTCTTTACTATTACCATTGCTTGCTAATTGCAAGTGTTTTGGTTTTTTTTTTTAAACACTTGTTGAAAAATTAAGGCCAGATTTTTTGATCTTATAAGGAATATAACTTTACTTTTTTCTCTGCCTGCTTTTGAAATAAAAATTAGAACAGATGTGACTTTCCAAAAGACAAAATTTTGTGGAGGAGCCACTGCTGACTGTTCCTTGAGGTCAGGTAAACCAGTAGTCAAGGTGACCAGTGACTGCACCAACTGGCCAGAGATCCCCTGTGCCTCAGTGGGGCCAAGGTGACAGTGACAGGCTCTGTCATTCATCCACAGGTGATCAGAGAAGGTGAGGTAATGAGTGGAGTTCAAGGTCCAGCCAGGATGTCCTGCCAGCACGTCTGACTTGCATACTGTAACATAGGACTGATGTCCTTCCAGAAGATGTGGCTGGAAACAACCACTCTTTCAGCATTTTTGGGACAGGGATTGAGTACAGTCCCTGTACTCAGCTGAGATGGGGGCTTCAGGACCATGGGCAGGCATGTCAAGCCTCGCACTGATGCTAAAAAGACTTTCCATCCATGCATTGCATCACCTCAAATAGTAGTCAGAACTGTGGTTCAATATTTTAGCTGAAGATTTTGAGTTGACTTTTGTCCTTCCTAGCAGTTGTTGAGATCTAAAATCTATATACATTAATAAGTCAACAAGTTTTTGTTGAGAAATGTAACAGAAATTTCTGCTTTACGTGCACTATTTCCTTTACTAAACCACTGTTAATAGCCAATTTTCTGAGAAGCTTGGGTTGTCCAGTTTGCTGTAGATACTGATGTCAGCAACAAGACTATCTTGTCAAAGAACTTGTCATCAGAATGCAAACAATTTTTAGTGTTATCTTTATTGACCTTAAGTGCTTTTCACTTTCTTCACATTTCAGTCAGATTTGTATCATATTTACCTTATCTATTCTAATAGTCAAAATAACCTACCCAGAAATGCAGTTGGGCAGACAGCACATTTATTTCATTTCAGACTATGCAACATTTTTTCCAAATGTCAAAGTATTACTGTTTCCTACAAACACTGGTGAGCACTTTTCCTCCACTTTTTCTCCACTGTAGAAAATCATCATGTAAAACCAAACCTGCTATATTGTACCTCAAGTTTTCCCTTAATCTGTAATCATCTTTATGTCATATCTGTAAGTTCTAATACATACTTCACATAAGTATATATTCACAGTTCAAAATTCTCAAAGTTTAATACTGTAGCTTATGAAGAAACATGTAAAAATCAACTTCTGCTTTTTACACAATTATAGAAGTAAAAATTATCCAGTTATTCTTATTACAAAATGCCATTCAAATAAAGGAAAATTTTCTGCAGAAACATTTTTAATGGCTAGTCATATGGATTCTCACTGTTTTCATATACTTAGCAGCAGTATGAAATGCTGACGGGGTAAAATGAATTTAAGAAAATCTCCAAAATCAGTTTTTATACATACATAAATAGAGGCTCAGTGACACATAAAAGGAGCGGATTAATTTGTATATATAATGGAAAGACTTATGTTGCATCCTAGAAAGCCAAACAGCCTTGAAAAATGGTTCCTGATATCAGTAAGACAATTTTTATGCTGAGGATCCTTAAGGTAGCAATTTACAGTGACAGACTGAACAACTATCAGCGAGTTGCTTGGAGTAGTAGTGTTTTTATATGAAATGGTGTGAAAGGCAAGACATAGAATACTGTAAGCATGTGACTGATGGACATGGAGACTCTTGACTCTTTTGTCAGCACACTGACAAAACC
Source organism: Mesitornis unicolor (assembly GCF_000695765.1). Lineage (NCBI taxonomy): Eukaryota > Metazoa > Chordata > Aves > Mesitornithiformes > Mesitornithidae > Mesitornis > Mesitornis unicolor. The sequence goes on from NW_010181706.1 coordinate 6,197, forward strand.
AGGGATTCATTTAAGAGAAAGATTCTACTTTGAAGCTATGAGTTTGCGCTCAATCCCAGCATAAACTGGGACTGGGAGACAAGATGCTGCTCAGATCTAATCTAAGCGGATACTCCAGGATAACATCTGCTTTTACAACACACAAAAGAAAACATTAAATGATTGGAGAGCTAGTTAGTAACATTTGTCATTTTGCCTTCTCTTAAAAAAATTAATTTAAAAAAAAGCAGCAAACGTAATTAAATTTAACATCTGTTTTCACAGTGGCATGATTTGGCAAAGAAAAGGTTTTTTCTAAGTCCTACATAACAAGGTATGAAGGTGTGTAAGTTCCTCTTCCAAGTTATATAGTATTAAGTCTGACGGGGAACTTTGGGTCAGTTACCTGCTATCTCCTTGACTCTAAGTAAAATGAGCCAAAGCTCATTCTCTGGAGCTGAAAGAAAATGGCACAGCACAGGTTAGTGTCAAGCAGCTGAATTCTTGTCTGTTCCCAAAAACAGTCACCTCTCATGTGCTGCCCAAAGGGAACTGCCCCTGCCCTGCTCAGGGAAGCACCAAGATACTAACCAGCTTGAACTAAACCTATGCCAGATTCATGCTAAATATCACACTTAAAGGATATAAGTGACCTTGTGCAGGTGCCCTGACCTTACACTTGGTCCAGCTAACATATGCATGTTAGCCATATATATAGCCAATATGGATGAAGCCAGTGATGAAGACAGTTAAAACTGCTAATGAACCTATGCAAGATTTAGCAGTATCACATTTAGTATAGTTGCATTCCTCCAGCATGTCATCAGCCTTGTTTCTCAATTGCACTGCTCCTCCCATTTATTTTGATTTTAAAAAATACCAAACAAACAAAATACTGTGCAGCTTACACTTGCTTTTGCTCTCTTGCTGGCTTACCAGGGAAAACAGAAGAGTTGGAAGGAAGAGAGGAACTGATGAGGGCATTAAGAGAAGATGTCAGCCTAAGAGGAGCAGCTCTCCAGCTCTGCTATTTAAGTCTTCCAAGACAGGTTGCAGTAATGCATTCTCTTTTTCACATTTAGAATGTCCTTCTTTCTCACAGGCCTCATTTTTTCTCTGTGAGGCATTTAATCTCTTCCATCTCTTTTCTCATTCATGACCTGGTATCCAATTAGAGTAACTATTCTTGCTTCCTCATGTCAGCTATATCTTTTCAGTATTTATCATTTTCAAATAGTATCTCTTACCACAGATTTTCTTCATATTTTTGGCCTTAAAAAGCCAATTAAAATTCACGGGAGCTGATAAGTTTAACGTTTTCCACTGTTTTTAGCGATTTTCATCACAGTCAGTTTTTATATGCAAATACAGCCTTCAGCTTTATAATTCAGAGTTAGGCAAAAAACACAGCCATTAGTAGCTTATGATTCCTACTGAAATCTGCCCCAGGTAAAATGTTTGATTCACTGTAGCTGAAGATCAGAATGATTAGAATATCAAGTTTAAATAGTTATTTTTAATACTTCATTTGACATCTTAAAACCTGCACACTTGTACATTTTTAAGAGAGCTGGCAAGTCTGACACAGAAAACTGTCACAAGACACTACCTGTTATTGTATTTTAAGTAGGTGTTAATTGCCACCTTCAAGCTAGATGAGCTTGCACAAACAGATAATATGCTTTAATTTAATGTATGTGAGATAATTACTTAAAATAAATACCATTTATGCCATTTTAAAGGTGATGTTCTGGGCTGCAGGTGTTCTTAGGGTAAAGCATGTTTAACTCAGTTCAGTATTTTCTTTATCTTCTGTATTGGGTTTTCTGTGAGGGGGTTTTTGGTTGTGTTTTTGGTAATGGGGAAAGGGCTATGGAGATGGCCCTGGGCTGAGAGAGACACTGGGCTGAGTTTTTCCTACTCCTGAGAAGCACGTGGTGTGAAAACCGACTGCAACCCCCCACTCCCATCCCCCTGCGCCTCAAGGCAAAGGGGGAGGGGGAAGGTGAAGAAACCGGGAACAAAAAGCTGAGCCCGGGAAGAAGGGAGAGGTGGGGGGAAGGTGTTTTGACTTTAAGATCTGGTTGTATCTCCCATTGTTCTACTCTGATGTTGGTAACAAATTAAAATTGTTTTGTTTTTTATTTCTTATGATAAGTCTGTCTTTTGCCTGTGACTTGTTTAAGTGTGAGAAGGCCTCCCAGTCCTTATTTTTACTAGCCCTTTTTTGGGGCATCGTGGTGCTCAGTTATGCACTGGGCCTAAACCATGACATCTTCCTATACTGTTGCATTTTCAAGAAATTTGGGATTCCAATGCACAGAGAGACTGATATATTCTTCATGTGCAAAAGAGTGATCATCATAATTTCCAAGTCCCATTTCAGGAAATATGCAGTGTTATAACAGCCAAGAAATTTCCCAACTCTTTTGATTCTCGAGAGTCAGGAAAATAAGCATTTTGAGGTTCTTTTAAAATAATTTGAGAATAGACAGCAAGCCCAGAGACTGTAGCTAAGTGTTTTTGATCACATACTTATGATTCATTTTTTTTAATACAGTACTTTAGTCACTGACATACCTCTCTCCCATTAGATTTAGTGTTCACTAATGCAATGCGTAAAAATGAAGAGCATTTGAAAGGAAATAGCTAAAAAAGGTTATTTAAAACTGTTAGCTTAGTGTTCTAATTTACCTTCCAGTGAGTACAGTATTTTAAAACAACAACAATAAATAACAAAACAAAACAGAAAAAGAAAAAGAAACATGTTCAAGAACATGAAAGTACCCTAGTTAATACTATAACTTAGTCCCCAGATGGAGACTGTGATGAGAAATAGAGAGACAGTGCTGACGTACAGAGGAAAATAGATTTTTCATACAAGTAAAATGTAAAGTGATAATGTTTCATAGGCCTCTTGGTATATACACAGAATTCCTGCTATTGGCAGCAGATAGTCAGAAGATAATACAGAAAAGAAACCCACAACACTGTTTTTTTTTTAAAAATCATATATATATATATTATTTGCAGGGATTTTTTTATTTATTTCAGAAATGGTGAGTTGACAAAGGGTGACAAAATGAAATGCATCTAACTTGCTAATTCAGGAAAGCAAGGCAACATATTTAATGAATGTGCAAACCATGAAAGGCTTAAACATGAGTAGACTATCTTTCTGTTAAGGTTTCTGGATGTCTCTGAAAAACCATTTGCAAGGCTAATTTTTTTTTCCCTTATGAAAATATAGGTGAGAAGGACTTCAGTTGTCCCTTCAGTTAGTCATTATCTATTCTGTCTCAATTGCTAAAAATATGTCTGGAAGAAAATAGCTGAAGCTGAACTAGAATTATTTTAGTTTCATTTCACTGAATGTGATGTGTAAAATATATTTCATCCATTTAAAAATGAGGTTTATTTTACTCTAATTTTTTTGAGACCTCTAAATAATTTTTTTCCAGACATTTTCAAGTGGGGAAGTTGATAATTATAACAATTTTCTCACATATTAAAACTCTTTTCTGAAGATGAGACTGACGTTACTGTGCTCAACTCCATATCTCAGGAAGACATCCTAACTACTTATGCAGAGTTTAGGACAGAGGTCTGCTTCTCAATAATTCCTGTTAATACTATGCCACTCCCTGAATTGACAATGAAAATTTGAACTTTAATTTTCCCAGTAATTCTTTTGACAGTGAGGAGAGATGACATTCAGATAGGAATTCCTTGCCTCTTGGGGAGATTTTAGTTAAAAACACATCTGTGACAGAGAGTAAGTAGTAACACAGAGCCTCACTTGTGTCATAAACATCTGAATTACACTTCATGTACTGACAGATTGCGGTTCCAAAAGCAAACATGCCCAGAGAGGCCACCTCACAACACCCCTCAGGGATCGCTCACTCTGGCTGAGGTCTCTGATTTCTCAGCTCCTGAAATAAAAGAATGACAAAATCTGCTACAAATGTAGCCCCCCCCTCCCAGTTTGTAAATTTATTTTTGTCCCATATTTTCTGCTCCAATGTTTTTCAAGCAAACTATTTAATGTAGATCCATAAATTGCTTCAGGAAAGCCAAAATGGTAATCTTTCTGCTTCCCTTCATGCCAATTGCACATGTTTCATCAGGACTTTTCAGAGGTGTACTCTAGAAGAATATTGTTTTGTGCTTCTTTAGAATTTTCCACATAGTCAAAGAAGGCTTCTTCTATGAAGTTATAAATATTTGCCACTACTCCTATTTATTTTTCAATTCTGAAAGGCCTCTCATATTGTTCAATCTTAAAATCTTTCTTTGCAAGATTTATGATATGTATTAGAATTGCTAATAAAATACTATGTTTAAAATGAACATTAAATAAATCTGTTTTACCAGTAATTTCAATATAGCTCAAGATACTAATTCAATTACAGAGAAGTAGTATGAGAAAAATATATTTTGTATCAGACAAAATCAAAAGATCTTTATTTGGAAACAAGAAAGCAGGTAATTAGTCTCTGGGAAACTGAAACTTTAAAATGCATTGTCTCCTACAACCAATCCTCCAACTCTCTTTAAACAGCAATGAACACCTTTATGATGCAATTAGGAGACTATGTGAACCACTTTCTCACTGTATTACCACAGTGTATCTGTGTATAGTGTAGGTAATGCATCAGGAGATGTTAATGGTAGGAGGACGGGCGAAAACTCATCCTCATTCTCCAGTAATTCTGGTGCTGTCTGTAAAAAATTGACGTATTTTGCAAATAAAATTTATTTTTAAAGTCAATATTTTTCCTGAGGTTCCTTAATTAATCACTGCAGTATCTCAACATGAGAAGTATCAAAAACCTTAAAACATATTTATAACACAATACTTTGGGCAGATCATCCTTCCTTAATATTAAAAAGGTTTCTTAAGTAGTTCAGATGTTGATTTGAGCATCTTTTCCTGGTCAGGATCTTTGATGCAATGGTTCAAATGGTTTCAAAAGTATTTAAATTATTGGAAAATGTATGTGCACATTTATCATCATACAAACAGTTAGGGTGGCAAGACTTCTGGAAATCATGAAGTCTGTCCCTCTGCTTTGAGCAGAGATAACTTTGATACTACAAATATGGAAAATAAATTATACACCCACTCTTGATCCTGAATCATCCCTTTTTTGAGAGTATGTCCATGACTATAGCTGATGATGTAAGTTCACAGTCATGGTTGTTTGAAAAACAGAACATTGAAATAAAATTCACATATGTATTTGACTTATCTGTCATAGATATTTGACTTTTCTCTAACTAGTATATTCTAAGAAAATATTGTTTTATATATATTTATTTTCAGCTTTGATTTGCTTTTAAAATGTACAAAAAAACTTTGGTCCATCCACTCCTATTTTTTCCCATTAAAACAATGGGATTCCACCCATATTAACATTCCAGCTGTGTGATTCATCCCAGCATGTTGCAGTAATTGCTATATTTTCACTCTTTTCCTACAGCATTATTGATTAAAATTCATCCTGTTTAGTACTCATGCTATTGGACAGTAGGAAACTATAGGTAACGAAAATCTGCTGCCTCAAAAGGATTTACAGCCTTGCAATGGACTTCCTGCAGCTTTTGCTGTATCTTTCAGCATTTAAATTTTCATTAAAAAAAGGAAGTTCCCAGAACATTAAATTTTAGGAAAAGTCTTCTGTGTGTAAAGTGTGTGCAGAAGTAGGTAATTTTTCTAACAGAAGAGTAAATTCCTCACATTCATCTTACTGCATTGTTAAATATAACAGTGTAATTACCTACACTGTTAACCAAAGAGTTACTGATTGTCACAGCAGAACCAATAGGCTATGGCACTTATCTGCTGTGACTAACTGTATCTGCCACCTCTGAAACCTCATTAATTTGAAAATGTTTCTTCAACATATTAGAGGCTTTGACTACACAGGGTTACAACATTTTACTTTTAAAGGTTTGTTTTTTCTTAAAGGAAAAATAACAAGAGAAGAATTCCAAGTTTAGTCAGCTGAAAACTAGTAGAATATCCTAGAAATTTGTCCAGTAGCAAAGATTTTTCAGCTTAGCACATTTTGACTATCTAGCCTGCATCTTAATACAATCCAAACACAGAAATATAGAAAAAAGAATCGGAAAAAAAATACAAGGATTTCCACAGAATTTCTAATATGCGGAAGGAAAAGATTTACTTATTTCCCCAAAATGTACTTATTCACCTGACATTTGTAAGGAACTGCTAAGGGAACTTCTCCATCAATTATCTCATATTTCTCATTAACTCTACACCTTTTCTGGCATTTAAAATTACTTATGTAGCCACAAATACTCTTGTGGGTCAAAGGCCATGAACAGACCCAGAGCAAAATACAGGAAGCAAAATGTATTCCAGACCTTTCCACATGTACCTCTCTGCAGCTGGGTTTCACTTCCAATTTGAACTGTAGTCAGAGTTTGAAATCTCAGTCTTAAGCAATGACAATTAGGGGGCAAAAGTATAGTGAACAAAAGGAGGCAGTATTACAGGCACATAGTGAGGACTGCGGGCTAAGTACAGGGGCAGGAGGTGGTGGAGGTGAAGTGGGTTGTAACAAGTCAAGTCTTGCCCTGTACAGCAGTAGATAGAGCTGGGGCAATTCTCCCCATTTCTGATGAGGGATCCAGAAGGATTGACACCATAAGTTCTTGGGCTGTTTTGCTTGTCAAATGTGCAACTTAGAAATTGAAAAGTAATAAAACAGCACTAAATATTACTTCTTCCCGAGGTTGCTTGTTCAGTACTAATACCATCTTACTGATAACTTTACTCTTTTTTCCAATTTGCACTTCTGAAAGCAAAATGCTTCCAGAGGAGCATCTCCTTCATGCAGACAATGCAGCAGTGCAACATCCCATTGGATTACTCTGAGTTATTTATCTTCTAATCCATCATGAGTTTTCTTCCTCTTTGTCCTCTGTAGGTCACTTTATTTTATATACTTTCAAATGGGTGCTCTTCTAGCCAATAGCACTATGATTAATTGCAGGGTTTTTAGTGTGGGAAAGTGTGGTTTTATTGTTACTAAGGCTAAAGAGTGTTCTAACTATCCTAAATTTTTAAATCACAAGGATTTATGAACATGGAGGAAGGACAGTGGTGCTCTTTTTCCCCTTCTGACCTGCATCAGAAATTTCCAAGCAACATATTCATAATTCATACTATCATAATTGGGAAACATGTCACATAAAAAAATATAGCTAAAACTAGTTGAAGAAGACCATCACAACAGAAAAGTTGCAAAGAAAATGGTGAAATTAAATGGGGTCGATGAAGAATTATTTTATGAGTGGCTGCTTACAGCACTATATTCTCTCTGGCCATAAACTGTAGAGTTAGCTTTTAGAAGAAAATGTAAAAAACCAAAAGCATTCGCACAGTGATACAGGAAGGCATGTGCCGAGGGCTCTACAGTAATAGAAATGAATAAAAATTATGCTATTAATGTAGGAAGACATACAAATTTCTGCTTTCAGAGCTAGAGTTCCAGATTGAAACTCCTGGAGAAGAAAACGTAAGCTTGAGGATGGTTAGTTCTGCCATTGAGGACAATGCATCCATAGTGTTTGAACAACTGTAGAGGTACATAAAAACACTGCATCAGAAAATTTGCTTCATTTTAGATAGCAAAAATGCCTTACCAGAAAAAATGAGAGAGTTTCTTGCTCATTAAAGGCCCACAGCAAGTAATGAATTAATCTTTTGGTTAAAGAAAATCGGGAGAAAAGAGCAGGAAAGGGTGATGACTAGCTGGAAAGGATTCCCAGTTCACAGACTGTGTCTGACTTAATCCTGACCATCTATAGTTGGGCAACTAATATAAGCATTGTCAGCCAGACTAACTATTCCCAAATCAGATATTTCATAGGTGTTTACAATAGCTGGGAAGAATCAGTTTCTAGACATGAACAACTGCCTTATAGCAGTAGAGGAATCTTAGGCAGATAACTTAGATTTCTACATAGCTAAATGCAGAATGCATTGAGTCCACTTGGGTAACTGCCTATATTAATCAGTCGAATGTGTTCAGGACATTCTCTGACACAAAGGTGTACTTGTATGTTATGACCTTGTGCATCCATAATACCAGACTTTTTTACTGTCAAAACAAGGTAGTACCATAAAAATTGTGAATACTTGTTGAGAATGGTCTGTGGCCTATGATCATTCCCCTGCTGCACTCAGAAGTTGTTCCGGTAGTACTGCTTGGTATAAATCAAAACCATGTCAGGGACTATGTTAAAATTTAACAGTGCGGCAAGTGAAGTACCATTGTGTGGGAATCTTGTCTGGTACTGTGCAATTTTCCAGTATAAAAGCACCCCATATGTCTCTTTCTTTAATCTGTTTATGCCACTTCAGAATCTTGTGATTTTTAATGGATGAACATACAACTGTGTGTTTTTACCTATGAGCTACTCATCCATCACTTTTACATTAATTACTGTTAGGCAATGCAACACTGTACACAGCTAAGTGGCAAAAGACAGGCCTCCTGCTATTCAAATAGTCCCAGTCTACTTTTAGCGAGTTAAATATCTAGCAGTTCACAGAATACGTCATATAGATAAACTAATACAGTAAAGCAGTAGGTGGTAAATGGTAAAAGTTTTAGATCCAGCTCACTAGTTTAAAATTATTCCCACAGCCTTTATATCTTCTGGTTACAAACTAATACAACAAGAATCTAAATTAGCATATTATATCAAAATATAGGTATGCAGAGATAGAATTCCACCTTTGGTGCATGTTTCTCATGCAATTTTCAGACTTGCACAAAATTTATTTTAAATAAAGTTGAAATAAAAAGTATTGGAAAAAATCTAGCCAATTATATACTGACATTCTATTTGAAATGTCCCTGTTGCTAAATCTTCCAATACATTTGTAGATGACATTATCATCATGCAGTGACAACTCGTATAAAACTCAATGTTTTGTCTTGAAAGAGTCATATTCATGCATAATATATTACAGTAACAATAACACGTACATTCAATCTTGACCAGAGTTTTCTTCAAAGACTACAAATATTCATGTTAACTTCTGGTAAAAATCAAATAAGAGATGTTTAAGTGGTGCTTGCAATTAACAGCAAACATAAAGAGCGGTAAGAGTAACTCTGTAGCAAGACTGGGAATTCTCTGGGTTTTTTGCAAAACTGCAGTTTTGAATATACTTTACTAAGAACAAAAAGAATTTACGTTTCTTGCTGCTTTAATGGACTTGCTGTCATTGACAAGATTATCATGTTTAGGTGATACAGGCAGATACCAAGACAGGGAACAGGCTGTGCTGGTCGCCCGAGTACTTTTCTGTGCTGAGGACATATTACCATATAAACTGGGATATGTCTTGGAGTATGTTGCAACCTCTTTCTGTGCCTGCCCCACCTTCTAATATTATTTGTCTTGTCTGCATAAAAGTAAAGCAATAACAATCTAAAAATGCCAGCTGTCAATCATATATATAGTAGGAAAGCATATATATTTTATTTGTTCCTGGTAGATTTAGTTTGATGTGATGAAAATATATTTATTTATTTGATATTTATTACTTGGAAATACTAGAAAGGTTATTCATGTTTACAAGCATTCATATTTCTTCTTTTGTTCCCTTTGTTGCAGTCTTCATCGTATATATTCTTAAAGTATGTATGTCTTTAAAAAATGCAAAATGCATTTAAACAATTTTCAAATAGTTCTTTACAGATTTAGCTTATACTTTATCACCCAGTTTGGAGAATATGAAAAAAACCACAACAACCACAAAACCCCCACAACTAAAATAAAAATTAATTGTCCAAGGCAGCCCAAGTACACATACTGCATTACTGCTTATAAGCACAATAATATTGTAAAATCAACCAATCATGCCTCACAGTACTATTTTATGTTGGTATATGTTTTTAATATTTTACTTAATTATTTTCAAAGAACCTTTCCATGTTAGGAAGAAATATATAAAACTATTTAATCAATAATATATTTCCCTTTGATGTTATCATAACTCCTTTGCTTTTATCAGGGTATGAAACATTTATGGTTAAACAAAGCTTGCTGAATGTTTATATGATTTATCAGCTTTAGGCAGGTGGTTTCTTTTCAGAAAGTAAACTGAAGTCTTGAGCTCTGATCCAGGCCAGCCTGTAAGCACATGCTTAATTTTAAGCACAGAAACAGTGTCCTTAAAGTCATGTGCAAAAGAGCTAAACACATTTTTTTCTCTTGTCTGGATTAAAACTTAACTTGACAAGAGATGCCAGTCCGGTCCTGTCTCTCTTGGCCTTTCTATTCTTTTTTTTTCTTTTTTTTTCCCTTTTTGTTTGTTTTGGTTTTTTTTTGTTTTGTTTCTGTGTTTTTTTCTTTTTTTTCTTTTTTTTTTACCATAATAGTCTTAATTGTGACATAGTGTTAAACTCCACGGAGGCATGTAAAAGTTTTGCCAGTTCACACTGTGGACTGGATAGACACCTGGAAACTTCATCTTCAGTTCTTTACACAGCTTGTCACCATTTTTCAACAGCCAGTTTACACTGTAATGGCTCTGTAAGTGGGAACCTAAGTCGCTGTCTCCCTGCTGATGAAGTAATCAACATACACCTGTTTTCTGCTGGGAAAAATGCAGCAGTTGATGTGGTGGCTTTTTAACCTGCAAGATGTTGATAAACTTACATGCTGTAAACATTTGAATTTGACAAACTTTCTCTTACTGTTTGCAGATTGAACATGAGCAGCAGGACACTGGCACATACATCTATTTCTGTGATGATAGACTATAATGCCACTGGTAAAAAAATTATAATCATGGCAAGTAAGGATAGAGAAATCTCACTGATTCTTTCATCCAGAAAACCGAAAGCATTACTTAAGGTTATAATGTGGACATTTCCACAGCATGAGAACATGTGAGCGCAGATTAAACAAATCCAGGCAACTACGTAAGTCCATCAGAATCATAACAGGAACCTTCTCCTCATGGCCCCCAGCCCATGCACAAAGCACAGCAGACTAAGGTCTTAAATTTAGAGGAAAATAAAAATAGAAAAAAAATTTAAAAAGGAGGAGAAAAAAGAGTAAGGGAAACAAATAACCATGCCCAGACAAAGGGAGTGCTGCTGACATTGCTTAGACATACGTAAACTCAGAGAATACATTAAATGAAAAATTACTGAATACTTCAAGGCATTAGACTACCTTCACCCAAAAAAGTGAGTTAAAAGGAGTTCCTAGATCTGACCTATAGGAAATACCTTCTTGACAACACCTTCAGCACTGATGTGCTGATGATGTGAGGATCATGCCCCAGCTGAAAAGATTTTTTTATTTGAGAATATGTCTAACATCGTATCTCTAGTTGTGACCAGTCTCTGATTCTTATGCTTATCTTATCATCCCATGCTACAAAGTGAAGATAGGTATCAAAAGGAAAATAAAATATTCTTGGACCCAGTAGATGTCTATCCAAAGCCTTAAGGTTTTAAATTAATACATTATCAGACATCTTGCATCTAATACAACCAACTGAGATTACTCATTTAACCCGTCTTGGGTGGGGGACACCCACAGACTCACATGCTTTAGTCACTGACATTATCATGATCTTACAGTTGTTTATGTAATCTTATATTCTCCATTATAAGAAAGCTTTTCTTCTTTTCCATTGAAATCCCATGGAGAGAACATGAAGGCTTTTTTTATGTACGTTTAACATCTCCCTATAACTAGAATATCTGAATTCATAAGTTTGCAGGTCAGCTAGACTTTGAGATCTTAAAAGGCTGTTTTCCTGAAGGAAAAAACCAAAACATAACACATTGTTCCTAGTTTTAAAGTGTTTTATTTTTCTTCTTATATCTATTCCTTAAAGGACTAGGGGAGAGGTAGCTCATTTCCCTGAACACTGGTAAAAAAGACATTCCAATTTTGACTCAACATCAATCTCATGGACATCAATCTCATGACTTATTTTGGCCCCCTAGGAGCCAGGACCATTTCTGTCCTTTTTATTTTTTTTTTCTTAGAGTGAGGGATCCTTGCTTTTGTTTTTTACTCTGACCTTGATGCATTCAAATATGATACAAGTCTTCATTGTCCCAAACATTGCATCCCTGATGCTCCCTTAGGAAGCCAACTTCTGAGGGTGTCCCAATCTGTTCAGGGCTCTGAACATCATCTTGTGTTGTTCCAACTAAGCTAAATGAGCTTGCTTTCAAATGTTTCCTCATTTAGCTTGAATTCCCTCTTAAGGAAGAAATTTTTTACAGTGAGGATGGTGAAATGCTAGAACAGGTTGCTCAGAGAGGTGGTAGAAATGCCATCCCTGGAAGCATTCAAGGTCAGATTGGATGGGGCTCTGAGGAGCCTGATCCGGTCGAAGATATCCCTGCTCACTGCAGGAGAGGTGGATTAGATGAACTTCAGGGGTCCCTTCTAATCTAAAACATTCTATGATTTTATGAAACATGAAATATGTCCAGTCAGACTTGACAACAATAATGTTATGCACAATAATATTATGCACAAAAGAATTCTTAACATATCTTTAAAGTTATACGGTCAAATGCTAAAAAATTAGGACATTCCAAACCTAAGTTTGCTTGTGCCTTTGTCCTACATTCTAATATCATTTTTCCCTGGTCCACTGCCACTTTCAGCACATTGACAAATAAACTAAATAAAGTATTATTTCACCTGTCTTTCTCATAGTGTGGCCCTCTGGCTAATATGCCTCAGACCATTGAGAAATGTAATGAATAAATATCTCTTTAGTTTTTCTATGGTGGTGATCACTACAGTATCTGAATGTTTCATAAATATTAGTGGAACTCTTCATAGCATCTTAGTAAGAGTAAGGGGTGGCAATCTCGAGGTTGTCGCGGGCTTTTCCTGGCTTTCCTGGGCTGCTTTCCTGTCGCATCTCGGGACAGTGGGCCTAGATCCACATGCTCGGCAGCATCCACCACCATCCACTCCTGGCACCACTGCGGTCCCTGGTGACGAGTCACAGCAGTTGCACAGGCCATGAGGCATTGTTTGGACACTTCCACTCGGAACTACTGGGATTGGGTTTTGTATATAGTTAAATATCCTTTGTCCCTTATTAATTCCCTTTTCCTTTCCCCTGTTGTTTTCATTAAACTTGTTACAGTCTTAACTTCCTTCCAACCTTGTGCAAAGCAATTTATTTGCTTTTTATTCTCTCTCTAGTCCCTTTTCTTAATCCTCCCCCTGGGAGGGATAGGGGCAATAGAGAGGAAAATCCTGCGTGCTCTCTCTCTCTGACCCTTAAACAGAGACAATAACTTTCTTTAAGTCTGCAGAAAATGAGTGAGACATCATTAATGACAAGTCTTTTAAAACTTTAGCTTTCCATGACTTAAAATATTGCCACAGATATTTTATAGTAGAGGTAGGAACAGGGTTAATTCATCAGGACACTATTTGTTCCTCTTAACCATCCTCTGTCTACTTATTCAGTACACAATTTTTTTTTTTAGTTTTGCAGGAAAAAAGGCCGTTAGAAGTTACATTCTTTAATTTCCTAGCAGTGATTCATTCTGACAGCTTGCCATTCTCTCATTGCAGGGAGTGTGACATAGTTATCGTATCACATATATTCCAATAAAGGCTCTGTTCTGAACTACCAGTCTGTCTTGAACTTCTGGCTACTTATCTCAGTCTCATTTTCCTTACACGGCAAATCTTGGGTTTGTTCTTCATCTCAGACTCCTCATTTTTGAATAAGGCTCCTTGCTCATTCCCATGTTTTTTCCCTGAGCATCTCCCTTTCAGACCTCTGCTTCCTGCTAAAGTCTCTTCATCTTCCTTGCTGTGAGGGTGGTATCTGAGCAGAGAATGGACCGGATGGAAAATCCTTGTCATGAAGTTGACGTAAGTGTAGCACAGTTTTGGCAATTTAGTCACTGAAATCTCAGAAGTCTTAGCTCTCATGTGAAATCTGTATTTTTTCAAAAGGTTTTTTACATCACAAAATTGAGATTACTTTTACCAGAGACAGAAAGCACAGTTCTGGTACAAATTCCGCCTTCCTTACTGAATCAAGTACTAGATTAAAAGATATCCAGAATATATGTTGGGAAAGATAATATGTTCTCCATATTTATGGAGGAACATTTTGTCTGATTTTTTAATTAAAAGAATGGCAACCAAAAACTCATCTGAACTGCCACAGATAGCTGTCACAAACAATCTTTTTCAATAAAGCTTAGTATAGAAAGATTAAAAATTACTGAAAACAAGGTCATGTAGCTTTAATGGGAGCATCCCTACTGGCTTCTAGCATAATACTACTGAAGAGATTAATTTTAAGTTTCCCATATTGTTATGGAAGCATGTTATGTTATGTTATGTTATGTTATGTTATGTTATGTTATGTCATGTCATGTCATGTCATGTCATGTCATGTCATGTCATGTCATGTCATGTTATGTTAATGTTCCCCATATTAAAGGTTCATATGATCTAGAAGAAAGGACAGAAGACATTTACAGAAGAAAAGTACATCTGTGAAGGTTTCTGGGCACAAAGCACAACTAGTCTGAAGTACCTGACTATCAACTTTTTATTAAAAAGTCCATCTTTTTATTAAAAAGTCCATCTTTAAAGCAACTCTGAGTCATCAAATACTCTTGTTACCTGTGTTTATGAAAACAGGCCTGTTGCCACCTATCCTGGTCAAGTCTGTTAAAGCTCTGTCTCACACAAATAATGTGTGGGCCATTCACTGGACCTTTATCAGAGTGTCCCTGCAAAGCCAAGATTAGCACAGCTTCTTCTGGGGACTGCAATTTGAACAAAAAGCATTGCTTCTCATTTATTTTTCAGTGAGGCTCAGGAAATAGATCTGCCCCTCTAGTGGAATCAGAGACCAACCACCTATCCCAATAGGAAAGGAGATATCACAGGAAATGAAGGATCAGGCAATATTTAAGATACAGTGCTATGTTTTTTTACTCAGTAACACTGGTGAATCAGTGAACAAAATTCTGTATTTTGCTGTTTTGCAGGAAGGCTTAATACTTCCTGTGCTTTATACTACTGTCAGCCTTGCAGCAGTTAGTTCTTCTTGTGGATGCGGTTCTTAGTCCCTACTGTATGCAATGTCCCACAAACTTTGTTCTTTCTTCCCCGAGACAATCATCACTTGATTTTTTTAAATGATGTAGCAGCAGATTTCACAATGGCACTGATTTAAAGACAATCCTGAAAATGTACATAACCTTTGACTGAATTCAATGCATTCAAACCATTTTTATTTTTCTGATAACCTTCCTAAAACTAATATAATAATATTCTTTTAATATTAAAGTTCCAGCTTTTCAGAAAATTAATAACACATCTGATAGTTTAAAATATACCATCTTAATACTCAGGCCAACAGACCTTAAATTATTCTTGATATAGTATTCAAAAAAAAAACATTTCAAGAGATATTTTCACCATTAACAAATTACATTAGCTCTTCTTTTTGGCTTCTGCAATTAATAAAACCATAGGATTTAGTAAAAGACCCATGCAAACTGTGGGAGAACAGAATGGATTAATCAGACATAAGATATTATATATTTTTCTATAATTTTCCTAAATTTAATGAATAATTAGCATTCTTATTAATTATTTACCTCATAGACTACTGGTGCTAAGGGTCATTTTCCAAAGTCTATATTTATAGGAAACTGGCATTTCATGCTGTAGCTATCAAATGGTGCCATATGTGCCACCTTTTGTAAGAGATATAATCGTCTATCTCTGGAAACATTTGATAAAATTTGAGATAAATACAATTTAATAAAAAGTTCAACTAAAACTGAATTTAATATTCTCTTTTAATTCTATTCCATTCAAGTTTTTATGCCAGCTTCATCACTATTAGACTATGTGAATAGCTACCCACTTTGCATTATTCAGCTGTGTATTAGTGTGTTGGATTCATTCCAATTACTTTAAACTATCTAAAATTTAGATATCTAGCCTAAGAGGATCATCTGAGCATGTAGTCATATCTACTCACAATCTACTCATTAAAGCACCCCCAGATGTTGATTCATCCCACCCTCACTTTTCTATCTGAAATAGAAAGGATGAATTGTTCTATGGAAGTTCCTACTGGTGGTAAGTTAAAACACTTGTAAACAGGAATGTATTTTTTTTTATTTTGTTTCCATCATGTTTAAGCATTATGGCTACTACAGGTACTCAGGGAAAACACATGCACATAGTATTCTCCCCTTCTTCCAACTGGAGCTGCGACCATGAAGGTCTGATTCTCCATGACAGTCACTGACAGTTTTGAATACCGTGGTACTTCACTGGCTAGTGCCATATTTCGTTGCAAGCTCTTTTTTTTTTTGCTCTCTAATGCTTTGTTGTTTTAAAACATTTCACATCTCCTCTATGTTTTAATGTGGACACAGATAAGGAATGAGGGTGAGCTGCTGCTAACAGAATACAATGAGCCTTCTCAATGGGCTTGATGTGTGATGAGACTTGGAGTCACAGGACAGATTTATGGTATTTGATTCCACAGTGAACAGAGTTAAAGCTCAGATGCTTAAAAGCATGGGTGTAGACACATAGCAAGACCCGTGCTTCTGGACAGCCTGTAACTACTTGTTAAATTTCTTTTTGGAATTTAAATAAATGGAACTGAGGATTGTATCTAATTTTCACCTTGTCATAATGGAAAGCAAACTCAAGGTTACAGGGATGCAAGTAAGACAAACATGTAGAGAGTTACAGAGAGATTAAGATACAGAAAAATCACCACGCCTCAGCACTGAGTCTGCAAGGTTATGAGTACCTCAGTGAATTCTATTTATGAGAAACACAGGATAAATGATCACTCTTATGACATTTCATAGTGAAAGAAAAAA
Organism: Mesitornis unicolor; assembly: GCF_000695765.1. Lineage (NCBI taxonomy): Eukaryota > Metazoa > Chordata > Aves > Mesitornithiformes > Mesitornithidae > Mesitornis > Mesitornis unicolor. The sequence continues at coordinate 23,107 of NW_010181706.1, forward strand.
GGAACAGACAATTTAATTAATTGGAGACAATATTACAAACATGAACAGAATACTTACCACTTGACATCAGTATTTATACACCCCACCAAAATTTCATAGGTACTACTTGTCAATACAAAGTCAGTAGTGATAGAGAATAAAAATTTTAAAGGCCTGACTTGCTTTATAATTTTAAAGCTTTGAATGATTCTTCTAGCCTTTATGCTCGTAGATGCATCTATGTTAATAGAGATGTCTGAAGTTAATATGCATAAAAATCCCAAACTTGAAGGTAAAATTTTACATTATACGATTTTTGCCTATTGGATTTCACAACTGTAGATGTTGACCCTGTATACTCTTGCACGCATGAACACTTTACCGTCCTGTAACCACAGTTACAGACTCCTACTCCAGACAGTGGCTAGCATCATATGCATCAGAGGGCAGAGTGAGAATCCCACCAAAGAAGAGGGATTTATTTTTTTATTCTTAGAAAATCAGAATTTAGACATGACATTGTGGGAGATGATAGTGAGAAGGCTGGAAGAAAAGGAAGTTTGATTTGATTTGCATTCTTCTTCACAAAAACAAGTTGAAAAATAGAAAAAATGTGGACACACTTGGAATTGTGCCTAGTTTTCAGAGACTGAAATAGACACTATTTATAACATACATATAAAAAGAAATAATATATGAATATTTTAAATGATTGATGAAGGACATATTATCTGCAAGAACTTAGTTGGAACTCCTGGAAAAATAATGACAACACTGCTTTGTTTCCATGGATGAAAATCTTCATTATGACCAAAAAACCTTGCAAGCTGGATAGACATAGTAATTAAACAAAGCTATGTTTATTTCAGTATATATAAAAGATGTCTGATGACAATTCAAAAGACTGATGAGGATAAGTTATCTGAGATGTTTATGCAGTTTAACCTGGGCAGCCCTGTTTGTGGCTGCCTGCAGTGCTCGGCACAGAAGAGAGTGCATTTTGATGTGTTTGATATGTTAAAGTATTCAAATTTCAAAGTGCACAGAAGTTTCACTAAATGTCTTTTTCTCACCTAAACATTCCAATAGTTTTCTGATTTCACCTCTTTCTTTGAGATAATTTAAGCTTTTTTCTATATATTAATAACCCAGTTCTCCAATTTCTTCATGGTCTTCTCAGACTCATGAATGAAATGTTCTACTTCTTTCCCAAACTTTCTACTAGTTCTCAAGTTCCTACTTAAAAAAAACAACTCTCCAACCAGCTCCGAACTGAGTTTTCTTAGCTTACAAATCTCTTTTCCATTCAATGTCTTTTTGTAGTACCTATTTAGTTAAATTTTTTATTCTCTGGATCTCTCATCTGCCTTTCTTTGATTTCATTAAAGACCATAACCTGAATTAAGGAACAGCTGAGGCTCATCACTATGTGTCAGAGCTATTGTTCTTAGCTAAAAGGGAAAAAGAAGAAGAAAAAAACAAGCCATAAAAGTCACTGGAAGGAAGTAAAAGCTTATACAGAAGCATTCTCTGAGGGATTAATATTCAGCACAGGAAAATGAACTATGATAATTTTGAACTTAAAAAGGTAAAGGGGATACCAAAGATGATGTCAAAAGAATTGAGAAGATTTGTTTTTTCCATCTCTAAAGCTTTGTCTTTGCTAGACAGGGACACAGGGGAGAAGCAGACGTGCCTAATCTTAGGTGTTGAAGTTATATCACAAGGCTTCTACTCTGCCTTTAAAAATTTAGCTTATCTCAGCAATAAATGTAATGTAGGAGGTGCAGTCCTAAACGTGGTGCTGGAGTTTAAAAAAAAAAAAAGGAGTAAAAAAAATATTTATGCCTTTGTGGTGTTTTTTTGGTTTATTTGTTTAATTGGAGGTTTCTGGAGAGTCTGTTTGGGGTTTTTTGGGGTTTTTTTTTTTGTATGCAGTTAAGCCAGGTAAAAATCTCCAAGGAGAAAATATTTATGATTTTCTAGAATTTGTCTCTTAGAGCAAAAATAGGCACTATTTTCCACTTTTTCACTGTAGTTCCATTAGTAACAGTTTTTTACTTAAGAAGCAAATGGCATCCTTATTTGGCTATTTCAGTTAATATCATGATCCATGCATTTGGCCACTTATGCACTGGCCTCAGAGATGACTGGTGAATTATACAAAAGCTTGATAGTTACTTCAGAAAAAAAAAAAGGTCAAAAAATCATTACTAAACTGTGATGTAACATTCCAGGTGAACTACAGATGCTACAGTAGCATCTTCAAGAATGTACAGGATGACTTTGTTGGTTAGCAAGCAGCTAAAGCAAAAGAGTAGGTTAGGTAGCAGCTAAAGCAAAAGAGTGGAGTGGAAAGAGGGGAGT